>NW_026648184.1:42500-90370 GCF_950295315.1 Erinaceus europaeus | reverse complement strand
AGAGATGAGATGTGATGGTCAAGATGGTGGTAGCAGCAAAGGCCATACACCTTTCAGAGCTTGAAATATTACTTATTTCACCTTACACAGACACAGCTTGTGGTCTCTTGGTTTATTGCTCTGTTGTTGTAAAATATTGGTAAGCCACTATTACTGTGTGTTTTATACCCTGGGTTTATATCACTGGGTTGAAACAAAGAGCAGATTGCAGGAATGGCTGTAAAGTTTATTAAAGTCCTTGGAATGAACAAATATAGTACCAGGTAGTGGTATCGGCCCTGATTTTCTGTTTGAGGAAACATATGACCCATATGACGTCCTCTCAAACAGACCAAGCTACAGAAAAGTGGCAGAAGCAGGATTTGTTTCTAAAATGACTTGGAAAACAAAAGATGAAGGAGGAAGAAGAAGAGGAAGAGGAAGAAGAGAGGAGAAGAAAACCTGCAAGTCCCAGCCCCAAATCTGTTTAACTAGACACAACAGGCCAACCAAACTCCTTTTTTTTAATATTTATTTTATTTATTTATTCCCTTTTGTTGCCCTTGTTGTTTTATTTTTGTAGTTATTATTGTTGTCATTGTTGGATAGGACAGAGAGAAATGGAGAGAGGAGGGGAAGACAGAGAGGAGGAGAGAAAGACAGACACCTGCAGACCTGCTTCACCACCTGTGAAGCGACTCCCCTGCAGGTGGGGAGCCGGGGTTCGAACCGGGATCCTTACGCCGGTCCTTGTGCTTTGCGCCACCTGCGCTTAACCCACTGCACTACAGCCCAACTACCCCAAACTCCTTTTTGAATACAAGCCCAGGGCTTCTCATCTCTGCTTCAGAAAACACTCTTCCTCCACACCCTGATACAAAGACATAATACTTGTTAACAAGGCAGAAAGAGTATTGATGCCTTTGGACTAGGAAAGTGCACTTTGATGGCACATTCAGCTTTACTCCACCCATTCACAGAATGGGATGCAGTGTAATCAAGGAGTGAGAAATGGCTCCCTCAGTAGGAGGTGCACCTTACAAGACAGAAAGTCTCAGTTGCAAAGCCTAGTACCATCTGGGAGAGCCATGGACACCACGGGGAAGCCCCGTGCATGGTGGAGCAATGCTGTGGTAACACTATCCCCCACCCAATAAATAAAATATAGCCTGACAGCAATGGACTCACACATATGTGATACCAGAGAGAGAGAGATAGGAACAGAGAGAGAGAGAGAGAGAGAGAGAGAGAGAGAGAGAGACTAAAATGTTCCTAGCTATGGCCATGGGTTATAAGCTCAGACTGAAAAGGACTAAATTCACATAGGCTCCTGTGCTAAATATGAATAGATATGGGGCCCTGATACTTTCTTCAAGTTGGGGAGCTATTCTCTGCCCTGATCCAGCTTTCTAGTCCTATTCTCAACTCTGACATCATCTTCCCTGAAAATATTTTCAGTCCACCTGCATGTTAGCTATCAAGGCCAGTCAAAAATTACTGAAACCATGGCCCCTAGGAACATACCTAAAGTAGGCTTCCTAGTTTTTTCTACTCTAAGGTTCCTATTCTCATCTGCTGTATTTCTACCTTTTGGTTCCTGTTCATCATTTTGTCCTGATCTACATCTCACCACCTTTCAGCCACCAAGATGCAGATGTTATCATGATTCCATCCTGACTTCCCTGGGCAGATGACCTCACCAATGTGTTCAGTAAATGTCACCTCTCCAGAGCCCTGTCCCACTAGGGAAAGATAAAAATAGGCTGGGGCAGGGGTGGGGAAGGGGGATGTATCCACCTGTCAATGTCCATGTTCAGCAGAGAAGCAATTATAGAAGCCAGTATTTTGTTCATACTCCCAGAAGGGGATAAATGTTAGGGGAAGATGAGCAGAGGGCTCTAAAATCCAATTCCATTAGGATCTAGAGAGAGAAGAGGAAAAAAGAAAAGACATCTGGAAGTACTAGTAGGTGTAGGTGTGACTTAGAAATGAAGAGAAGGCAGTACAATAGGAAAAAAAATGGGCAACTATCTAAAAAAATGTAGACAGATAGTTTTAAAGATCATAGTCAACCCATATCTGTGACCTTGGGAGAACCACTTCAGTTTCCAGTGGAAGGAATGGGGACACAGAACTCTGGTGGTGGGAAAGGTGTAGAATTGTACCTCTGTTATCTCTTAATTTTGTAAATTATTTTCAAATTACTGAGAAAAAGGGGGGATCATGCATTGTACAGGGCAGGAGGAAGGTGATCTACTCTTATTTTCCAAAGTACCCACTACTGGTTGATTGACTAGTCAGGAGAAAGTCATCACCAGTGTAGAGTGAAATCAAATCAACAAAGGGATTGCAATTAGTTTCATTCCTGGGACTAAATTGTGCAGCTTCAAGTCCGTTTTATTAATTAATTAATTTATTTATTTTGAGGTTGATTCCTGGGAGATTATTGACATAAAATGTACTTGCTGCTTTGAATAACCATGCTACACTATAAACTTTTTTCTCTCATGGGCTGATTTGAAAAGGTAAATGTAGGGACCCAGTAGTGGCATGCCCAGCTGAGTACATACATCGTTACATCATCAAGTGCAAGGACCCTGGTTCAAGCCACCTGCCTGCCCCCACCCCCATCTGCAGAGGGGAAGCTTAACAAGTTGTGAAGCAGTGTTTCTGCTGTCTCTCTGTCTCTCTTCCTCTCTACCTCTCTATGTTTCCCTTCTGTCTAAATTTCTCTTGACCACTACCCAATAGATGGATCATTTTTTTAAATTTTGAAAAAATAAAGGATCCAGGTTTGAGCCTCCACTCTCCACCCACAAGGGAGAACCTTCATGAGTGAAGAGGCCAAGCTGTGGGTATCTCTTCCTATGTCTTCTCCTTCCCTCGCAATTTCTCTCTGTCTCCATTCAATAAATACATAAATATTAAAAAAAAAAAAACTAAAAGGCAAAGGAAATACAGATAGTTCTATTTTCGTGCTTTATTTATTTTACTACTCTTTTAATGTCTTGGTCTATGTAATCCTAAACTCTGAAAACCACTGGTTTACATGTCCTTTGACCCAGCAGTTCAATTTCTAGGAAGTTGTTCTCCAAAAATAACGTGATATAGAAAACAATTTTGTATGCAGAATTACACATTACAGCATTATCTATAAAAAAGGGGAAAAATCCAAAATAAAATAACAGAATTCCTAAAGTACCATATAGAGCAAAGTTTCTACTGGAGAATGCCATAATATTCTATTAAGGGAACTGCTGTTAAGAAAGAAAAAAGGTGATCCGGGAGGTGGAGCAGTGATGAAACTTTGGACTCTGAAGCATGAGGTCCCGAGTTCAGTCCCCAGCAGCACATGTACCAGAGTGATGTCTGGTTCACTCTCTCCTCCTATCTTTCTCATGAATAAATACAATCTTAAAAAGAAAAAAAGAAAGAAAAAGGAGCGGGTAAAAGTAGATAGCATAGTGGCTTTGCAAAGAGACTCTCATGTCTGAAGCTCCAAAGTCCCAGGTTCAATGCCCCATACCACCATACACCAGAGCTGAGTAGTGCTGTAAAATAAAAGAAGAGAAAGATCTCCACACCTATGGCCATCTAATCTTTGATAAGGGGGGCCAAAGTATTAAATGGAAGAAGGAGGCTCTCTTCAATAAATGGTGCTGGGAAAACTGGGTTGTAACATGCAGAAGAATGAAACTGAGCCACTTTATCTCACCAGAAACAAAAGTCAACTCCAAATGGATTAAAGACCTGTATGTTAGACCAGAAACAATAAAATACTTAGAGGAAAATATTGGTAAAACACTTTCCCACCTAAACCTCAAGGACATCTTTGATGAAACAAACCCAATTGCAAGGAAGACTAAAGCAGAAACAAACAAATGGGACGATATCAAATTGAAAAGCTTCTGCACAGCTAAAGAAACTATCACACAAACAAAGAGACCCCTCACAGAATGGGAGAAGATCTTCACATGCCATACATCAGACAAGAGACTAATCACCAAAATATACAAAGAGCTCAGCAAAGTTAGCAACAAAAAAGCAAATGACCCCATCCATAAATGGGCAGAGGATGTGAACAGAACATTCACTCCAGAGGAGATCCAACAGGCTAACAAACATATGAAAAACTGCTCCAGGTCGCTGATTGTCAGAGAAATGTAAATAAAGACAACACTGAGATACCACCTCACCCCTGTGAGAATGGCATACATCAAAAAGGACAGCAGCAACAAATGCTGGAGAGGCTGTGGGGACAGAGGAACCCTTCTGCACTGCTGGTGGGAATGTAAATTGGTCCAGCCTCTGTGGAGAGCTGTATGGAGAACTCTCACAAGGCTAGACATGGACCTTCCATATGACCCAGTAATTCCTCTCCTGGGGTTATACCCCAAGGACTCCATAACACCCAACCAAAAAGACGTGTGTACTCCTATGTTCATAGCAGCACAATTCATATTAGCTAAAACCTGGAAGCAACCCAGGTGCTCAACAACAGATGAGTGGCTGAGAAAGCTGTGGTATATATACACAATGGAATACTATGCAGCTAGTAAGAACAATGAACCCATCTTCTCTGACCCATCTTGGACAGAGCTAGAAGGAATTATGTTAAGTGAGCTTAGTCAGAAAGATAAAGATGAGTATGGGATGATCCCACTCATCAACAGAAGTTGAGAAAGAAGATCAGGAAGGGAAACTGAAGGTAGGATCTGACTAAATTGAAAGTAGGGCACCACAGTAAAAACCCTGTGGTGAGCAGGAGGATTGACATGTGGCTTCCTGGGCTGGCGGGGGGTGGGGGGTGGGGGTGGGGGTGGAGGTGGGGGTGCGTAGGCGGGATGGGACACAATCTTTTGGTGATGGGAATGGTGTTTATGTACACACCTATTAAATTGTAGTCATATAAATCACTATTCAGTCAATATGAGAGGGGGAAAAATTGATTGTATGTCTAACAAAGGGACTTTGCAAAGTTAACCCAATTACCAAATAATGTGATAACAGTAACTATCCATTGTCTTCTTGAACCCTGAGACAGTAGGAACCTCACATTTCCACTATAGAGCCTAAACTTCCCCGAGTCCTGAGACCCTAGGGTAGGGCCCACTTTCCCATATGCTTCTCCCAATTCTTATCAAATAATATTGCATCTGCTGATTGCAACCTAATCAACGCAACGAGTGCCACTCCAGCATGCTTCACCTCAGACTGTGTCCAGAGACTTCAGGTGTGGAATGACAACCCTTCAGCTGCATCACTCGGGTGAGACCTTTCCTTTCATAGGATTCTCTAATTCCATCCCAGGTGGTTCACTTCCTAACAAAGTCTCAAAACCTAGATATAGACCAGGTTCCAGGAGAGAGACCATATGTTCACACGTATCCATCCACTTAACCCCTTTTATACTACTTACTGTTCTGGTAGTCACCGTTTTATACTTATTGTTTAATTGTTTTACCCAGCTGGGGGTATGGTTCGACCTGCCAACATCCATGTCCAGCAGAGAAGCAATTATAGAAGCCAGACTTTCCACCTTCTGCACTCCATAAAGAATTTTCCCAGGTTCCATATACTAGCATGATACCAACTGAACTTCCCTGGGCAGATGACCCCACAATGTGTCTTGTAGCCCTGCCTCCCCAGAGCCCTGCCCCACGAGGGAAAGAGAAAGTCAGGCTAGGAGTATGGATGGACCTGACAATGCCCATGTTCAGCAGAGAAGCAATTACAGAAGCCAGCCAGACTTTCCACCTCCTGCACCCCATAATGATCCTGGGTCCACACTCCCAGAGGGATAAAGAATAAGAAAGCTATCAGGGGAGGGATTGGGATATGGAGTTCTGGTGGTGGGAATTGTGTGGAGTTGTTTAATTGCTTTATCCCCACTTATCCTATAGTTCTGTCAGTGTTTACTTTTTATAAATAAAAATTAAAAAAAAAGAAATAAAAATAATTTTATTCCATATTTCCAGAGGAACAAAGAATAGAGAAACTTCCAATGGAGGGGATGAGATACAGAACTCTGATGGTGGGAACAGTATGGAATTGTACCCCTATTATCTTACAGTTTGGTTAATTATTATTATTAAATTGCTTATAAAATTTAAAAGAAGTTAGTTTTACTTGTGTTGGTTTATTTATCTTTCCCTTATGAATAAAAGTCTGTGGCGTTTTTCTTTCTCCATCTAACTTATTTCACTCAGCATAATCCCCTCAAGTTTGGTCCAGGTTTTTACAAATGGCAAAATGATGTCTTTGATAACTTTTAAGGTATATTTACATCTTTTTATTCATAGTGTGTAACTACCACATCTATCTTCACTCACATGTTAGATGGATATTGAGGTTGTCTCCCAAATCTTAGCCACTGAAAATCATTCTTTAAAAAATGCTGACTCCTTGATCTCAGGTTTGTAGCTTTAGAACTATAGAACTGTATGTCTCTGTTGTCCAAACTACCTAGTTAGTGGTGCCTTGGCTACAGCTAGCTGTCTTAAAACATGAAAGCTCGCTCATGTCCCACAGTCCTTTGTGGCCTGTCATTCAAGATTTATCTTCCCTATCTCCATCCCAGTCATCTAATGATGACCACATTGCGAATCTCACAGATGCTGGTACCTACCCAGGCCTGAAACAACCCTTACCTCAACATCCTACTCACACAGCCAGAGATATTCCTTTCTTCACTTGGAGACCCAACCCCGAAATTCAATGTCACCTACTCCCAAAACCTTAGAAGTAGTAGAAACAGCACCAAACTACCTCTCTTTGTCTTGAAGTGAAGAGATTCATATTCTTTAAGATGCTAAAAACAAGAGTCTTGAAGCTATTCACCTTGTCTTTCTCAGCGTCCTCATAATTCCCTCTGTATTATATTTCTATAATTGTATTCCTCATCATTTATTAGGATTACCTTTATTTATAAGGTACATGTTAAACCACAAAGTTACCGGGGAAACTGTTTCAACCCAATTTCATGCCAAAACTTCATACATAGTTCACATAGTATATCTAAATGATTGAGTGATAAGAAACACATCAAACCTCTATAGGGTTAGTCATTGTTTTAAGTACACATTTACTTGCTATGAGAGAGAATTAAAGAGGAGGAGAAACGGAGAGAAGACCAGAAACTTCTCAACTCTGGAATAAGGTAGTGCTAGGAACTGAATGTCTGGCCTCTGGGGCCTCAGCCAGGCAACTGGTGATACACTGAGCAATCTCCCCACCCTCAGGGTTACTATCTCATCAGTTTATCAGTGTGTTCAACATTCATCTATGAAATACTCTGTCCCTAGAACTTCTATCCATTGTATATCCTCCTAGACCAAGACTTCAAAGTTTCATGACTCCAGAAGTGGCTTATGAAGCATGTACTTTATTCAACAACAAGAACAAATCAAGAGTAATTGTCTGTTCAATACACAAATGAAGTCATTTTCAAAGGATGAAGTCTTGAGCTTTGTTAAGTCTTTTGAAAAACTGAACTTTATCTGATAGTTAACTGTCAGTGTGTGTGTGTGTGTGTGTGTGTGTGTGTGTGTGTAAAAAGCACAGTATTTATACCAGAAGTTCCCCTCAGTCCACTTTTGATTCTTTTCTAATTTCCATCATTCCACTGGAAGGATTATTTTATTTTAGATCAACAATCTATCTAATCACAGAATGTTTGTTCTAATCCTAAAATAGGATTACAGCGAAGATGTCGCTTCTTACATGAAGTACAACAAATAATCTCTGTATTGACATTATTTAGAAGAGAATAGGTGGAAACTGTAGGATGGGGAAAGTTGAATGAGCTGAAAGTCCCAACAGTATTTTGAGCTGGCTCACCAGAAGAGAAGAGAAGAGAAGGCAGTCCAAAATCTTGCAGCGTAAGAAATACTTTGAAAGTTGGCCTTGAACTTAATCCCTTAGGAGGGTGGCTTGGAAAAGAAATGAATATCTTTCTTGTAACTCTAAGAAGTTCCAAGTTACAGTAAACTCCCTGATATTTTGCAATCCAGTTGCTACCCCATCAGTCTTTCCCCTTTTTGAGTTTGTGAAGAATTTTTAATTTTCCTCAAATGGCTCTCAGCTATGGAAAGGGCCATTTTGATGTGAAATCGCCAGAAATCAGGTAAGTCTTGTTTTCACTAAGTATCTGGGGAGAAGCACCTGAAATGACTTTGTGAAGGTTAACTAGTAATAATAAGAAAACATATGCCATGCCGTCATAGCTCAGACTCATCCGAGGACGGCTGCTCAATCCTTGGCTATCTTTAAAACAAAATTGCATTCTTTAGGAAGTGGTGTTGGTAACTCAATCAGCAGCAGCTGTTCCTAGGTCTTTGAAAAAGAAGAAGGTCTCATCATCTCACCAGTGTCAGTATCCAGTGTTATGCTACCACTTTAAATGAGAGACCAAAGTGAAATTAAAAAAAAAAAAAGCTCTATATTTTATAATGTTTGGAAAAACCTCTGGGCATAGAAATACATACACTATTTTTTGCTCTTAATCTGAGGATCCTTTCTCAATTGAAATGTAGTCTGTTCACATCAATTTCTCTCTAAAGTTAATTTGCACTTATTACCCAGAAATTCCGTAGGCATAAAATGATTGTTCCATTCCCTCCAATCTTAATAATGAATGCTTCATCCCTGTGCCATTTTAAAAGCTTTCTAAAGATCCTTTTAAAATGAAAGGTGATATCACCAAATGTAATGTTTATTTACAAGATATTATGATCCCAAGCTTCCAGAAGGCTCAGTATAAATAACAACCCAGCAGCAACATGTCCTGAGTTTAATAGAAATTGGATCCCATCAATTTTACATGATCCTACCAAGGAGAATGTAGAATGCTAATGAGGCTAATGAGAATTTGATGTTGACAGAAGATTCATTTCTAAATAAAAATGGCCAGAAAAATTATTAAATCAGATGATGGTTTGTCAATACTCATCCAACAGGGTCTTACTCTTTGGGATGACCAACCACATTTTCAATAGCAATAAGAGATAACAACTATCCTTCTGTGTTGTACAGATGTAGCACTTATCATGAGAAGGTCTAGAAAGATATGTAGGAACTTATCTTCAGTTTCCTCAACCGACTCGTCTTAAAGTGACTACTTTGGGGAAGGTCTCAAATGGACATCATACCTAATATTGTGCCAAGGTAGCTGTAGTCAGATTTGCTTTTGTTCTGGCATTTCTCTCTCTCTCTCTCTCTCTCTCTCTCTCTCTCTCTCCCTCTCCCTCTCCCTCTCCCTCTCCCTCTCCCTCTCCCTCTCCCTCTCCCTCTCCCTCTTCCCCCCCCTCCTCTTCCACCTAGAAAATCTAGATAACCAGGACTCAAGGTCTTTATACTTGAAACAGGGATGGTGGCACAATGTCTACAACTTTCAGGATTATTCTCTCTTCCCTCTTAATCCTCCCCAAAGATCTATGGTGCTGGGAGGTTGTATGATCCAAACATATTTGCTCATGTGTCTATTGTGTCCATGATTGAGGTCACTGAAATGCTCTACCCATCGTTAAGAAAAAAAAGTAAATAAATACTTTTTAAAATAACACTCCATAGAACCATAAATGGAATAGCACTTTACAAATCACTGTGTGTACTATACAATTTCAACAGGACGTAGATTCTGCTACATCTTTGTCACCATGTTCATTTATATCAACCTGCATGTAGTATGGCTATTCTCTTAGTGTCTTAACCATTGACTCACTGTACCTCCTGCACAAGAACTAAAATATCTAGTAATAGATGAGAAACTCATACCAAGAGATGATGGGTCTGATTTTCACTATGCTTACTTAGGAGCATAGAAAATCTTGAATACATTGATAGTGCAATAGGCAGCATTATGATAGGAATGAAAAACTTTCCAAACATACAAAACCTAAAGGAATGTACTACCAACAACTTTGTCTTGTAAGAACTACTGAGAGGAATCCTGCGTGAAAAGAAGACTTTAACTTCAAAGCTTCTGTTCCGTGGTAGAATAGAAATGGGACATCAAACAAAAGGAACAAACATATAGTAAAAGGGAGGGCAGAAAGTTTTGCTTTGCAAAACTGAGAAGCCATACACACATATAAACAAAGGTGCTGTAATTCATTATCCTCACAGTAAAATAAAATAAATTCACTGGTAATACACTTGTTCCCTAAGCACTTAATTCACTTTGGGGACTATACAGGATGCTGGGGATACAACAGTGAGAAAAGAAAGAATGAGGTGCAACATCTTGGAGCCGAGAGTCTAGTAGGGGAAGTGGATAGGGTCTGGGTCATCATACTCATGAATATATGGCCCATGGGGTGAAGCTTTATAGACAGTGGGGTTGATCTACAGTAGAGTCCAGAGGAGTTTCTCCCACAAAGAACAACTTGAGAAAAGATCAGAATTCAGGGTAAGGGGTAGGATGAAAAGGAATCCAGAGAATGACTTATTTCCACAAAGATCTGGAAGTTGAGACAAGCAGAATAAAAGGGCATATTAGGTCATGTTTAGGAATCTTGTCTTTGTCTTAGGCGTAATGGGATATTATTAAAGGTGTTTTTGGAGAGTCGGTCATGTGATTGTATTCGTACTTTAAAAAATCACCAAGGAATGGGGGGTTGGGTGATGGCACACTATGTACAAGGACCTAGGTTTGACACCGCAGTCCCCACCTGCAGGGGGAAGCTTCACAAGTGGTGAAGCAGGACTGCAGGTGTTTCTCTCTTTCTCTCTTCCTCTCTATGTTTCCCCTCCTGTCTCAATTTCTATCTGTCCTAATAAAAATAGAACAAAAGTATGGAAAATATGGCCACCGGAAGTGATAAAATCATAATCCTGACACATTCAGCAATAACTCTGGTGGCAAAGAAAGAAAAAGGAAAAAAAAAATCACCTAGGGTGTATAATAGTGAATAGTTTGGATGGGTGTATGGTGTCAGAGTTACTTGGGAGGGCATAAGGAACAGCCCTAAGAGGACCTTGATTATTGGATCATTTTGGGGGTGGACCTAGAACTTTGTTTTGTTGTTTATGGCCAGTGTTACATGCTCAGAACTGACTTTTTTTTTTTAAGGACTGAATTTTTGAGGTGGAAAGAGACAGGCAAAGGAAGAGACAGAAGAACACCACAGCACTAAATCTTTCCTAAAAGCTGTGGGGGCCAGGCTTGAACCCACGTCACACTATGATGAATAGTAACACTCCCAGTTGAGCTACCTTATTGATACTTCTGACTCTAGAATTTTCAGGTTTCAAAGTAGTTGGGAGTCTTTAAACTTCATCTACTTACTAATTTCTCCTAAATTTAATATATCCTGTGTTATTCTGAACATGCAATTAAATTGTACATCATTATTTTCTATCTTTAAGAATTTTAGTAGCACTTATTTTTCTGTCTGCCAACAATGCCTCCTCCCAACCTCAGGAATATGATTTCCATGTTCTTTGTTGTTTAAGCACTATATAATGGAACCAGCTAGTTCACCAATTATTAAATGACTCTTTGGACAAGGCAGTATTTATTTATTCTAACTATTGTCTTTAAATATCTGCATTCCAATTTTGCAAAATTCACAAAATAAAGCGTACCTGGAAGCCAAGATATTTGGATCTCCTGCAAGACAGATGAAGGACCTAAATTTCCTCACCTCCATGTGTCCATCATTTCTTCTGATTACACATACTTAGTACATCATTGAGGTCATAATGCCTTTCACACATACTTGATAGAATAAATTGCATATAAGAATATATATATATATATATATATATATGTTCAGATTCCAATGCACAAAATATAAATGTATGCAAATATGAATGAGTGAAAGATGTATGGAGCAGAATTAAAAAGTAATTTCTAGGATTCAAGGATACTTTCTACAAAAATCCAGACTATGGGGTCTGAGAGATGGTGGACCAGGTTAAGAGCAGAGAGTTTCAGAGGTCACACAGGCTCCTGTGCTGAATATGGGTCCCAGATCAAATCAATGGGGTTTACAGTTAACAATATTTATATATATACTTTCTCCATATTTGGGAGCTACTCTCTTCCCTGATCCAACTTTCTAGTCCTTTTTCCAACTATGATACCACCTCCCCAGACAATAACCTGCGTATTAGATGCCAGACTCAAGCAAAAATGACTAACATCATGGGTCCCTTGGAATATACCTAATATAGACCTAGTAGCTTTTTCTAAAACAGAGACCCCAAATATTGAACTGCAATATTCTTGCCTTTAGGTTCCTGATTAGTCAACAATTTGTTCTGTTTTCTCTCTTAACTCTTTTTCAGCCATGAGGTTCCATATGCTACCATGATGCCAACCTGACTTCCTTGGCCAGATGACCCCACCAATGTGTCTTGGAGCTCCGATTTCCCAGAGCCCTGCCCCACTAGGGAAAGAGAGGGAGGCTGGGAGTATGGATCGACCTGTCAACGCCCATGTTCAGTGGGGAAGCAATTACAGAAGCCAGACCTTCCACCTTCTGCACCCCATAATGTCCCTGGGTCCATACTCCCAGAGGGATAAAAAATAGGAAAGATATCAGGGGAGGGGATGGGATACGGAGTTCTGGTGGTGGGAATTGTGTGGAGTTGTGCCCCTCTTATCCTATGGTTTTGTCAGTGTTTCCTTTTTATAAATAAACATATTTAAAAAAAGAGCAGATAGTATGAAAGGCAAAGATGCACGCAAGGATCCAGGCTCAAGACCCCGCTCCCCATCTGCAGGGAGGGTCACTGCACAGGCCGTGAAGCAGGTTTCCAGATGTCTCTCTTTCTCTCTCCCTATCTCCCCCTCCTCTTTCAATTTTTCTGCTCTATCCAAAATTTTATTGCAAAATTCACAAAATAAAGCACACCTGAAACCCCAGATACTTGGACCTCCTACAAGATAGATGAGGAACAGGAAGAAATGGATACCAAAAGCAGTGAATTCCTTGTGCTGACACCTAGCCCCAGTGATAACCCTGGAGGCAGGAAATAATAGTGATAAAAATAGAATCCAGAGTATTGTGGGTCAGATGGTGGTGCCCAAGTAGAGTAACCTGTCAAAATATGCAAGGGTCTGGGCTCAAGCTCCCAGCCCCACCTGCAAGGTGAAGCAATGCTGCAGGCATCTCTCTCTCTCCCCCTTTCCTGTTGGTTTATCTCTGTCTGATTGTATAAAAAAATAATAAAATAAAATCCAGAATATAAGGTCATGATTTCCTAGCTATTAAATCAAATGTGAGCTACTGCTATTATTTGTTATTAGTTTCTTACCTTTTTTTTTTTTTCTTTTTACCAGAGCACTTGCCAACTCTGTCTTAAGGCGGTGTGGGGGATTGAACCTGGGACTTGAGAGCCTCAGGCATGAAAGTCTCTTTGCATATGCCCTTTTTTTCTATAGAAGATATGTATGCAAATCTATTAATATTTATTTTTCTCCCAGTGGTTAATTTTGTGGTTTAACTTAGTCTTTTATAACAAGGTTAACAGAGTAAGGAAGGAAGGCTTTTTTTATTTCATATAAGTACATGTGTTTACATGTACATAAGACTTTGTTGGAACTGGAATGCAGGAAGAGATGGGAAGAAACTTCCAAGGTGTAGGACAGATCTCATTAGAATCAGGAAAATGCTGTGTGGTCTTTAAAGGAAGGGAGTGGGAGAGCTGAGCAATAAAATTGCATTTCTCTGCTTTGGCCATAGCTTCTCTGTGCCATGGATGTAGTTTGACATTTGAACAACAATAATTTCAAAAATCAAAACATCAGCACACAACAAAGGACTTATTTTGCTAGGGGCTAGTGCCAGGATGGTGCAATTCTAACCTCATACTCAAGGAAAAAAAAAAACACACAGAGCTTGAGAAAGACTTTTACCTTCTACCACACTGGAGGAACACAGACATAAATAAAATCAGAGGTTGCCGGGGGAACCTATGGGGAAAAGAAATTAGTCTCTTTCTGAGAGGTTAATTGTTAATTGTTCATTGGCATCCCATCTCCTGTCTGTCTACCTCTGGGCTAAAGAAAATTCATCGAGTCTTTCTGATGTGCTGGGAATCATCCTTGTGCTTCCACATGCCTATTTCACAGCTGTGGAAGTTGACAGGTAAAGGCTGAGATATTTGCCCTGTGTAGAATCCACACAACAAAAACTGAAGACAGCTTCCGGGATTCCTTCTTCAGCTTGTCACTGATTTGGTTTGGAGCAGTGATTCATAACCATAGAGTGATTCTGGCCCATGGAGGTGGGGAGATGAGGGGTGTCTGGATATATTTTTTTGAGTGTCATGACAAAGGTATGGCCAGGGAGTCAGGCAGTAGTGCAGCAGGTTAAACACACGTGGCGCAAAGCACAAGGACCTGCATAAGGATCCTGGTTCGAGTCCCCGGCTCCCCACCTATAGGGGAGTCGCTTCACAGGCAGTGAAGCAGGTCTGCAGATGTCTGTCTTTCTCTCCCCTTCTCTGCCTTCCCTTCCTCTCTCCATTTCTCTCTGTCCTATTTAACAATGACAACAATAATAACTACAACAATAAAAACAACAAGGGCAACAAAAAGGAAAGTAAATAAATAATTTTTTTTTAAAAAAAGGTATGGCCAAAGGAGGACTTTAAAAGGAAGTTGGCAGAAGCCAGGGATTTTGTGAAGCACTTCACCCCTACCCCCCCACCCACACACACACACATACACAGGACAGACCTTCAAAAGAAATAAGTAGGACCCACACATCAACATGGCTGCAGTTCAGAAGCTCAAGTTCCGGGGGAGTGCTTGGAAATTTCAGTTGGGGATCCAGGATTTATTATTGCATCTCTGAGGAATAGGGGAAAAAATAAAAGAAATAAGAGGTGAATGTCTGCTTCAGCTGAAGTTGACACAATTGTTTGATTCTGTTATGAGTCTAAGTCTAAACTGTTTTTATTAAGCAGTGCTTACTTTGCAGTTAACTTTTTTTTTTCTCAATTCCAGCATGTGGCTAGCCACTGTCACCACAAGCAGTACCGTTTTTATCTGTCAGTGGTGGCTTCTCTGTATGCAATTACAAAATGTACCGAGCAGAAGACTGGCCTCACTGCCCTGTTGCTACAGGAATCCATTGGTGGTTTCCCAAGGGAAACTGTAGCTTCCCCAGCCATAAAAGTCACACATTTAACAGATCATCTTTACTGTGTGTATTAGGAAAAAATCACAACTCCAGAACACTGCCTTTGGAGCAAAATCAACATTCTACCCAACAGGCAAACCACTGAGAGTTTAGCCTTAGACTCCCTTGCTCCTTGCGATGTCTGTGGGAAGAGCCAGTTGGAAATTCTTGATACACCCATAAAGATGATTAAAGCTATGGTTAAAAGTCACTGTGTTTACATTGTATCTTCGGTACATAAACACTTGTATCTGATTATCTGTGGCAGAGACATGGCTGCAAGACTTGATATCACTGACTACTCACTGAACTAAACAGGGGATGTTGCATGTAAGAGTGAGCAAGGTGTTTTTTTTTTTTAAGTATGTATAGTGACACAATGGAGACAGAAACATAGCTGCTACTTTGCAACAAAATGAGAGCAAGGCACTTGGTTGATGGTGCAGCAGTTCATATTTTAGTGCCATTGTTGACTCCGTCACGTCTACATGAGGCTCCACCACATATCCCTATATGGGGGCGCATCAGGAGAGGCTAGAGGAGGAAGTGAAGCCCAAGGCTTATGCAGAGGGGGAAGGAGGGTACTGGCATCCAGTAACAGCAGCTTAAAGACAGGGGACCTTCAGGTCTAATTGTAGGCTCTTTATAACTATGAGTTGATGCTGATCCTAAAAAGATGATGCTATGGAATTAAGAAGACTGAAGCCAGGTGGTAGAAAATCCAGTTGAGCATGCACACGACATGTGCAAAGACCTGGGTTCAAGCCTCGAGTCCCCAGCTATAGGGGAGAAGCTTCACAAATAGTGAAGCAGTGCTGCAAGTGTCTCTCTTTTGATTTCCCTCTTCATCTTCTCCTTCCCTCCCAATTTCTCTTGGCCTCTAACCAATAAATGAATTAATCTATACTTAAAAAAAAATACTACTCAGCTATTAAAAAACGGTGACTTCACCATTTTCAGCCCATGTTGGATGGAGCTTGAAGAAGTCATGTGAAGTGAAATAAGGCAGAAACAGAAGGATGAATATGGGATGATCTCACTCTCAGGCAGACATTGAAAAACAAGATCAGAAGAGAAAACACAAGTAGAACCTGAATTGGAGCTGGTGTATTGCACCAAAGTAAAAGACTGTGGGGTGGGTGGGTGGGGGTGGGGAGAGTACAGGTCCAAAAAGGATGACAGAGGACCTAGTGGGGGTTGCATTGTTATGTGGGAAACGGAGAAATGCTATGCATGTACAAACTACTGTATTTACTGTTGAATGTAAAACATTAACCCCACAATAAAGAAATAAAAAATATTAACAAAATTTTTAAAAGGGAGATATAGATATTTATACAATCAGTGGCCTTGGGAGAAATACTGGTTTCCAAGGGATCAGACACAGAACTCTGTGGTGGCAATTGTATAAAAGTATACCAATATTACCTTACAATTTTGTAAACCAATGTTAGATCACTAAAAAAAATAAATAAATAAAATAAAAAATAAAATTATACTGAGTCAGAGAGATATCTCAGTAGGTAGAGAGATGCTGATCTCTGTATGATATGTGTCACAACTTCACCACCATGTAGGGAATTCCACGGCTCTGGGGTAATTTTTGGTGCTGCATTATTTCTCTTTGTGTTTCTCTTCCTGCACTTGTCTAATTCGTGAATGTACAGTGCCAGGCTACCCATGGGGAAGGAGGAGGGAGAGGAAGAGGAAGACAAGGAGGAGGAGAAGAAGAAGGGAAGAAAAATGTGAAATTTAATACCTTGAATTTTCATGGAGGTCTATCTTTGCTAAGTACCTATAAGCATGTACTAAGATCCTACAATATTTGCTAAGCTCTATAAGCATTTGTTCATCAACCAATCTATTCCAAGTAGTTACCGTCTGCTATATTAAGGATGCCTAAATCCTTCTTATCTTCTCAACAAAGTTCAAAGTCTACTGGGAAACCAGGATATAAACAATTAACTCCAGGAGAATGTTAGACATGCATGAAGAAAGGAAGGGACATAGATAAAAGCCTGCAAACTCCACCTAGAAGTGAGGGCTGATGTTCTCAATGTCAAGTACAATATTTGGATAGGAAGGGTGCTAAGAGGGAATAGCAATAATAGCATCGAAGGGACCAGAGTCAATTTCACAAGAATTCCTGGAAGATGCTTCAGGAAGAACTTTGGCTCAAAAGATAGAACAAACGAGGAAATGTATTTTCCCAAAGAAACATCTACCTCCCACTTTAAGAAGCAGACAGATATCTAACTCCTTGAGATGTATACTTTATAGCTCTAAATCTTCTCCTACTCTTATAGAATTGGTTAGGGAACTCTGAACTCAATACAAGGTATCTCTTAAAAATGGCAAAGCAAGGCATCAAACATGTTTATGATGTGCATATATACAAGATCAAATTCAGTTAATCAACACATATGAGAAAAAACTCAACTTTTCTAGCAATTGAAATATAAAGTCATCATGTATATCCTATTCATTGTATCATCACATGTGTTAGAAGGTGCTAGAATCTCCAGTTCTTGGGAGACATGAATACTACCTGCTTATATATAACAACTGGACTGGATGTTTCAAGACCTTGACCCCCAAAGAAAGGAACCAAAAAGCACTGTACACAAAAATGTTCACTCCAGCATCATTTATGATGACAAACACATGGCAGGAAACTCAATTTCTGAATCAATGGGAGAGGTCAATGATACTTCTGTTTTAGCTACATAGTATTAATAGCTTCTTAATGAATGTTAAGATTAATTATTTGTGGGCCTGGGAAAATTAGTCACCTGGAAGGGGGCCTGTTTTGTCAGGTGTGCTACCCAGGTTAAGCCAGCCCCTACCACACAGAGGGAAGATTTGACTCTGTGATATCTCTCCCTCTGTCCATCTGTCTCTATCTAAAGAAAAAAAAAAATGCCCAGAGCAGTGAAAAAAATACATATCATTGTAGAACTTGTTGCAATATGGAAATGTTTTCAATTTAATGATCATTAAAAAGTATTAGAAAAAACAGTACAATGGCATGTGGACTCTGATTTCAGCTACATAAAATATTAATATTCATAGATGAAAATCAGAAGAGCATATACCAAAAGATTGGTGTGGCTCAGAGGTGTTTAATATGTATTGTCTTAAGTCTTTAGACCTTCTGTTAATAGTAATTCTCTGCCAATGTTTATGAAAAGACAAAATTAGAATCATTAAACAAGCGCTATATATATTGTGGGATAATTTACATAAAACATGTGATTGGAGAACTACAGTTATAAGATGGAAAATAGAGAAACACCCACATTGCTTTTGTTTGTATTTGGGGGGGGGGGATCAGGTCAGTCTTATTCACAATTCTGCCTTGCGAAGTCTGAATTGACATCACAGCACTGTGCCTTGAGCCCTTGCTTCTCAGTTGTAGTATGGTCCCCTCGATCATCTATTTACCCTGAAACTAAAATTGGAAGTTCTTTGCTAAGGAACTCAGAACACCTTGAGGATTGATTCTGTAGATAAGAACATTTCTACCAAAGCATTTGGCCTATGAGATGCCTAAGTAGATTAATTGAAGCAGAAATGCATTATTTATTATTTAACACTTAGTGAAAGCAATCAGTGAGCTAGGTTTAATAATGAGTTCTTTTAGACAAGCACCAATGCATAAGAATTAGGTAAACATAACCAAATTATTATTTGGGAGGTTTATCAATTTTCAAAATCAGAAGATAGTTTTCTTTCATTTTTTTTAAAGACAACTGTCTTTACAATATTCCCTTTGAACATTGGAACAGATGTCTTCTCTTTGATAGGAAGCTCAGTGAATAGGTCTATTTTGTATGAGCAATTAGACAAAATCATACAATGCCAAGTGAGGTCTTTCCTCTTCAGAGCAATGCTCCTGATTCCTGTAGCTAATCTAGGGGAGAGATGACAATTCAGAACTCCTAATTCAATTCAGAACTCCTAATGATAACTGCCAGTTATTTTAGAAATGTAAGAAGACTTTTTTTTTTTTTAAATGAAAAATTTTTTTCAGCCTGACTGGCTGAAAAAAGTAAACAAAAGTTGTTCCGTTTCCATGTAAGGGGACACAAATTTTCTATTTGGACAGTGTTGCCACTTAGTTATTTCCTGGGTGCCTTTTTGTCTTTGGGCTGTAGTTCCCCCTAACCCTTTCCCACACAAAAGGTGTATCTCCCTTCTGAAAATATTTTTTCAATAAGGGAAGTCTTTGATTGGGCAAACACCAGCCTGTGGTTTTTGGTTCTGAGAAATCAGGTAGAAGTTTAAACGGAAGCATCTGTCTCTTCCATTGACAATATTGTCTTGAAGTATCCTCATCATAAAGTCTAACACTTCCAGTTTTATAGTTTTGGGGAAAGTCATTAAGCCTTCTGGGTTCCCCATCTCTACTGTAAATGGCACCTACTACAGAGAAGTATCTTTGATCCCTGACAGGTCATACATAATCAATGCCTGAGTATGTTGGGCTCTTTATAACTCCCCTCCGTCCCCTTCTCCTCCTCTTTCTTCAGTTTTACTAAATTAAGGACACAACTTGTGGTATATGGTCAACAAATGTTTAAGTGTACAGCAGAGTGCTGTTAACTATAGGTACTACATTGTATAGAAGATCTCTAGGGGTGTCAGGCGGTGGCGCAGCGGGTTAAGCACACATGGCACAAAGCGCAAGGACCGGCGTAAGGATCAGGATCAAACCCCCGGCTCCCCACCTGCAGAGGAGTCATTTCACAGGCGGTGAAGCAGGTCTGCAGGTGTCTGTCTTTCTCTCCCCCTCTCTGTCTTTCCCTCCTCTCTCCATTTCTCTCTGTCCTATCCAATAATGAATGACATCAACAATAACAATAATAACTACAAGAAGGCTACAACAACAAAAGGGGGAAAGAATGGCCTCCAGGAGCGGTGGATTCATGGTGCAGGCACTGAGCCCAGCAATAACCCTGGAGGCAAAAAAAAAGATCTCTGAAACTTAGTCATAATTATATATATATATATATATATATATATATATAGAGAGAGAGAGAGAGAGACAGAGACAGAGAGAGAAAGAGAGAGAGACAGAGAGACAGAGAGACACACACAGAGAGAGAATACTCATTTTCCTTCCTCCAGCTGTTGGGAATTCCCTAATATATTCTGTTTTTATGAACTTGACAATTTAAATTACTTCATGTACATGGACTCCTAAATTTTGTCCTCTATTTAAAAAAATGTATTTATTTTTGATGAAAAGACCAGAGCACTGCTCAGATCAGGCATAAGGTGATGATGGGAATTGAACCTGTGACTAGTTGGTTCTCTGACACTCAAGCTGATGCTTTAACAGGATGAGTTAACTCCTTGTTCTGCCTTGTCTTTATTAGTTATCTTTAATTACCTACTTCCAGTAATATAATGTCCTCAAATGTCCATACATGTACTTGCACAATGTAGGATTTTTCTACCTCTTTGAAGGGTAATATTCACTTGCATGTATGTACCACATATTTCCTACCTACTCATTTCAATTATTTTTATGCTTAGAGTATGACAAACAGTGCTGCAGTGAACACAAGGATGCAGATATCTCTTCAGGGATTTGTTTAAACTATTTGGGTAAGTACCTAAATATGGAATTGCTGAGTATAACATTAGTTCTATTTTTAATATTTTCCTTATCCTCTACGTATTTCTTCAACACTTACTTCTAACTTCACATTTTTTTACATGTGGCCTAGTTCCAGCATCTACCTATTCACTTGATGTCACCCAATCCAGCATTTTTCTGAGAATTTTCGTGGAAAAGATAATTGAACTCTGAGGGGTTAACACAGAACTTCAAAGTGGTAGCAAAAAAGGAAGGATTATTTAAGAGACCACATTTTATAAACAACAGATTTCCTAACAGTCCAGAACAACAAGAAAATCAAGTTTGGGTTTCCCATGATTTCAGTGTTTATTTATTTTATTGTTTTGGTTTTAGTCTATCAAACAACTAGCAGTCCACTTAAATTTCACATGTTAGGATCTGGATATTAAACTTTCATCATAATAAAAATTAAGGTTTTTGATAAAAATTATAAGACTGTATTTAATGTGACAAATTATCCCAATAAGCACACTATTGACTTATGATCACAGTTGTTGGTTTCAAGGATAGTTGAATTCCAAAGATCCTAGATTTGAAATAGAATTCAGATGTTGTCACCTGATGTATGTGGAATTCACTCATTAATCCCATTATGCTCTTCTTTCTAATTTTTTTCCTTTATGGAGGAATTGATGGTTTACAGTTAACAGTAAAATACAGTGGTTGGTACATATGTAGCATTTCTCAGTTTTCCTCAACACACGCTAACCTCTCACCTAGGTCCTCCTCTGCCATCATGTTCCAGGACCTGAACCCCCCCCCCCCCAGACCCAGACACTTTTACTTTGGTGCAACACACCAAATCCAGTCCAGGTTCTGATCTGTGTTTCCCCTTCTAGTTTTATTTTTCATCTTCTGTACATGAGTGAGATCTTCCTAGATTCATCCTTCTCTTTTTAGCTAATCTCAATTCACATGATTTTTTCAAGCTCCATCCAAGATGAGCTGAAGACCATTACACTCTTCTTGTGATGCTATTTAACACATATGGCCTTTAAAAATACCTTCCTCTATACTACACAGTTTAAATTAATTCTACTTTCTGGTAGCTAAAAAAAAAATGAATGAAACATTTGTCCTGGCATTCTTTATGAGATATGGAGTCCATATTCATCTCAGTGAAGATAGAAAGTCCATATTTTTCTGCAGAATATAGACCTGGAAAGCAGACTTCCAGATGTGGCCCTGGCTTCCTCCTCTGTCCAGCCTGCTGTGTCTTATATGCCAGGGAACATGATTCCATTCCTTCTTGAAGAGACCTGAGTGACTGCTGAGGTACTCTTTGTCTTTCTCCCATTCCTGATACTTCCTTTGATGAAAATGATTGCAATTATTACTAAAAATTAATGTTAGTAAAGAAAAGGATGAGTGTGATGATGGACTTCCCATATGTTTAATCCCTTCTAGAACCATTGGCTTAGGCTCAGAATTATATATATTACATGATAGGCTAGTCTCACCTTATAAGAGGGAAATATTGAGAGAAGTACTCAATAAAAATCCAAACAAATGAAATTGAGTACCAGCACCTTCAACATTAAACTTCCTGGCATGACTGAATGGTGTGAATCTCAAATGGTGGTTGGCTTGTAGGACTTTTGCTACACACTTCCTTTCCTCCCCAAAGCTGCCAGAAATTTATACAATTAGACTTCCCTCCAAATGCCATTACTCACATTCACTGGGTGCAACTTGGATACTCACTGGGGTCAGGTTGCCAAACCAGGCTTTTGGAAGTCTTTTTCTTGGAAGAACGTAATGACATAGGCAAGGAAAAGAGTCATCTACCAGATGCCAGTGCCCCTAAGGCTTTAAAGGTAGATATTTGAATCAGATTTTGCTATTTTTAAGAAAGTCAGGAGGCTGTGCATTGCTACATGCAGTAGATTGCACATGTTACCAAGAGCAAGGACAGGGGTTCAAGACCCTGGTTCCAATATGCAGGGAGGAAAATTCATGAGTAGTAGAATAATAGTCCTCTCTCTCTCTCTCTCTTTCCTTTTCTTGCTCCCCTTTCTCTTTGTCTCTATTCAAGAAAAAGAGAAAAGAAAAAACAGATGCCTCCAGGAACAGTAGAGTCATTGTGCAGGCATGAAGCGTCAGCAGTAATCCTTGTGGCAATAAAAATAAATGAATAAAATTCCTAGCACTCATTTCTTTCAAAGCCCCACCTTTACTTAAAGCTAGATTTTGTTTTTGTTATCACATCATATTCCCTCTAGTGAAAGAGTTAGTGAATAAAAGATTGAGAAATTCTTTGGCAATCAGAAGTCCATCAGCAGTCAACCATCCAACTTCTGGAAGTTTCATTTAGTATATTGAGATCATGCTCAATTGAAACAATATGACTGAATCTGCTCTTTGAGTATCAGCAACTCTACTCCATGGCAGAGACTTGGTTCCTAGGGACTCCTGAATTTGATCTAGAAAAAGGGCCTTTATTTGTCTGTATTGGTGGATTAATGGTTTACAGTATAGTATTTTATTTATTTTTAAATGTATTTTATTTATTTTGGATAGAGACAGAGAAGTTGAGAGGGAAGGTGGAGAGAGAGAGAGAGAAGGAGACCTGAAACACTGCTTCACCACTTATGATAATCCCTCTTGTAGGTAGGGACTGAGTCTTGAACCTTGGTCTTTACACACAATAATGCCTGCGTTCAACCAAGTACACTGTCACCTGGCCCCACAGCATAGTCTTTAGCACATAGGCTCAACTTCTCATCTCCCTTTGATACTTTGATAGGTGTTTAGGAGACACAAGCAGACAGTTTCTTTTAGAAAGCTTTACAACAGGGGCTAGGAAGAGGGTGCATCAGAGAAAGCACACTAATGAATAAAGGATGATAAGGAATTAATGGCAGCGGGCATGAAGGTGCGTCAAGGAAATGCAGTTAGAACTGGTGTCCTTGACTTTTGCTTGTTTTCCTTCACCACAATCTCAAACATAGAGATAAGTCATGCAACAGGCAGGGTCTTACAAACACATCCCCTTCCCTATGGGAACAGTCACCAGTCTGTCAGCACAGGATGACTTCTTTGTTGGGACAGGACCTACAGAACATTATAAGCCAGTTCCAGGTCATGTTATAGAAGATTTTGAGTCTTCAGAGAAAGACTGTACTTTTCCATCTTTTAATGAAAACCAGTCCTCTCATAGAAAGCCAGTTCTTGCTTGAAGAGAGAGTAGACCCAACCATGATTATCATTCCACAGTCATAGACATTTGATTCTATTTCCGGTTACAAAATGCCTGACATCAGGGACTTTCCGAAAGAATCAAGAGAGTAGAATCTAATGACTCAGAAAGGGATACCTGGGGCTAGGTGTCAGGTTAATCTGCTGGCGGACCTGCTCCAAACCCTGGTCCCCAGTTACAGGGGAGATGATTCATGATTGGTGGGACAATGCTGTAGGAGCTATTCTCTCTCTCCCTCTCCCTCTCCCCCTCCCCCTCCCCCTCCCCCTCCCCCTCCCCCTCCCCCTCCCTCTCCCTCTCCTCTCCTCTCCTCTCCTCTCCCTCTCCCTCTCCCTCTCCCCTCTCCTCTCTCCCCTCTCCCCTCTCCCCTCTCCCCTCCCTCTCCTCTCCCTCTCCCTCTCCCTCTCCCTCTCCCTCTCCTCTCCCTCTCCTCTCCCTCTCCCTCTCCTCTCCTCTCCTCTCCTCTCCCTCTCCTCTCCCTCTCCTCTCCTCTCCCTCTCCCTCTCCCTCTCCTCTCCCTCTCCCTCTCCTCTCCCTCTCCTCTCCCTCTCCTCTCCTCTCCCTCTCCCTCTCCCTCTCCTCTCCCTCTTCCTCTCCTCTCCCTCTCCTCTCCCTCTCCTCTCCTCTCCCTCTCCCTCTCCCTCTCCTCTCCCTCTCCTCTCCCTCTCCCTCTCCTCTCCCTCTCCTTCTCCTCTCCCTCTCCTCTCCCTCTCCTCTCCCTCTCCCTCTCCTCTCCTTCTCCTCTCCTTTCCTCTCTTCTCCCTCTCCCTCTCCCTCTCCCTCTCCTCTCCCTCTCCCTCTCCCTCTCCCCTCCCTCTCCCTCTCCTCTCCCTCTCCCTCTCCCTCTCCTCTCCCTCTCCCTCTCCCTCTCCCTCTCCCTCTCCCTCTCCCTCTCCCTCTCCCTCTCCTCTCCCTCTCCCTCTCCCTCTCCCTCTTCCTCTCCGTTTGAATCTTTCCTCTGCCTCAGCATTCTCTAAAAGAAAGAAAAAGGAGAAAAAGGGAAAGATGGCTGCCAGGAATAGTAGAGGTGTTCAGGCACTGAGCCCCAGAGATAACCCTGGTGACAAGAGATAGAGGCAGAGTGAGATGGAGAGACGTTTTCCCAACTATTTCATATACCATACTTCCATTAAACCAAAGAGGGGACAGTATTGGACAATATGTTTTCTTCTCAACTTTTCACATAGCCTATATTCTCATTTACTCACCATTCATCAAAAATGAAAAAGGCAAAGATGAAGCTATAACCATTCTTAGAAAACTGAAAGAGAAGGCAGGAAAACACAGGGCAAGGGCAAGAGTCAAGCTTGCAGTTTCACCACAGGGTCCCCCCTTACAGATGGTGACTTGAACTGGGTCCTTGGCCATAGTAATATATGTGCTCTACCCGGTATGCCTCTACTACCCAGCCCCAACCTCACAGCTCCTGAGAAAATTCCTATCAGCAAGGGTTTCCAGAATTAACAGCTAAAAAACAGGATGCCCAGTTCGACCTTCATTTCACAGCTACCAGGACTAACTGGGTTCTGTCTGCGGTGTTTGGTGTGTAACTATATGAAAAACATTGGCCCCAAATTCACAGGAGGCTACTCTAGGGGATTTTATCTCAGTCAAAATATTTCCAGACACTCTTTGGTTGTAGCCACACAAAGTTATATTATCAGGTTAAGTCAAATTAAAAAAAACAAAAAAAACATTGAAACCTTCTGGAGTTAGCTGTGATCTTGGGAATTCCAGTTCTGACTCTTCCTAACTCATCAAGTAATGCTGCCCTGGGGATTTCAACAGGTTCCATCCAACCCTGTTTCACTGCCTCACACTCTTAAAATGATATATTAATCCAGGTTTGCTATTTCTATTGTCAGATTACCTAAGAAAGACTCTGACTGGAGTCTGGAAACTCATAAAATCCATATGGCAATTGGTTTAAAGATAGTTAAGTTGGAAAGCTGAAAAAAAGTTGGAAAAGCTTGAAAAAAGCTGGAAAAAAATTGGAAAAGCTGGAAAGTTGGAAAGCTGAGGTTAGAGGGCTGGGGAGACAGCATACTGGTTTTGCAAAAACCTTTTTTTAAAAATTTTATTTATTTATTTTCCCTTTTGTTGGCCTTGTTGTCTTTTTATTGTTGTTGTAGTTATTGTTGTTGTTATTGATGTTGTCGTTGTGAGATAGGACAGAGAGAAATGGAGAGAGGAGGGGAAGACAGAGAGGAGGAGAGAAAGATAGACACCTGCAGACCTGCTTCACTGCCCGTGAAGTGACTCCCCTGCAGGTGGGGATCCGGGGGCTCAAACCGGGATCCTTACTCTGTTCCTTGTGCTTTGAGCCATGTGCACTTAACCCACTGCGCTACCACCCAACTCCCTGCAAAAACCTTTTATGCCTGAGGCTTCAAGGTTTCAGGTTCAGTCCTTAGCACCCCTAGAAGACAGAGCTGAGCAGTGCTTTGGTGTGTCTCTCTTTCTTTCCTCTCTGTGTCTGTCTCTCATTAAAACAAGATATTAAAAATAAAGCTGAAATTAGAGATGACACAAAGGCACAATACAATACATTCAGTTATATTTTTTAAAAATATGAAATGTTGCCAACTGCAGTAAAAGGGTATATCATTCATGGGGAGGATGGTACAAAGCAAACTAGAAAGAGAAATACAAGGAGTGGGTGGTTTCACCTTGTGTCATGTAAGGAATGAAAACTGAGGAACAGGCAAAACAAAATCAGGTCAGTGCACACTGACAACAAAACCAAGGTCACTAGAGAGGAAAGGGTGAAGAATTTTAAGGGAGGGTCAGTGTATTTATTTATTTACTACCAGAGTTATTGCTGGGGCTCAGTGCCAGCACTATGAATCCACCAACCTGGTGGCCATCTCCTCCACCATATTTTCCTTTTCTTTTCTATATATAATTCTGATAAATTGAGAGGGAAGAAAGATATAGAGAAAAAGAGAGACACCTGCCGATCTGCTTCACCACTCCTGAAGTATCCCCCACTTACAGTGGGGAATAAGAGCTCAAACCCAGATTCTTGTGGATGCTTATGTCACTCTTCAGTCCCCCCCCCTGCCAAAAATGTTAATTTAAAGTAGTAAATTAATCAGGAGAATGAGCTAGTCATGCTTGGGACCCCAAGGTCCCTGGGTTAATTCCTCATGCCATTTTAAGCCAGAATCGAGTAGGGTCTCATTATAAATAAGTAAATAACAAACTGTTGTTTTGGAACCCCCTAGAAGCTTCACTTTTTATTTCAGACCCTCTTATTTAGTCTCAGGAACCTCTCAAGAAGGTTGGAAGACTTAATCGATACTCGAATTGAACTTCATAGTTTGATGACTATGCATCTCCCATTCCTGTGAGCGTCACATCGGAGCCCAGGATGTGAATCTTGCTGCTGTCCCAGGGCTCAGGAAGAGGACACTGAGGGGCAGGGCAGTTTGCTGATCTTCCAAGGCCACACAGTCAATAGCTGAGAGGTTTTTTTCCCAGGAACTCAGCCTCTCAAAACCAGTTCAGTTCTTATGCACATCAAAAATGGAGGTTTTTTTTCCCCACACCTGTGGACATCTAATCTTTGACAAGGGGTCCCAGCGTATTAAATGGCGGAAGGAGGCTCTCTTCAATAAATGATGCTGGGGAAACTGGGTTGAAACATGCAGAAGAATGAAATTGAACCACTTTATCTCGCCAGAAACAAAAATCAACTCCAAATGGATCAAGGACCTGGATGTTAGACCAGAAACTATCAAATGCTTAGAGGAAAACATTGTTGGAACATTTTCCCACCTAAATCTCAAGGACATCTTTGATGATACAAACTCAACTGCAAGGAAGACTAAAGCAGAAACAAACCAATGGTACTACACCAAATTGAAAAGCTTCTGTACAGCCAAAGAAACTATCACACAAACAAAGAGACCCCTCACAGAATGGGAGAAGATCTTCACATGCCATACACCAGACAAGAGACTAATCACCAAAATATACAAAGAGCTCAGCAAAGTTAGCAACAAAAAAATCATATGACCCCATGCAAAAAATGGGCAGAGGATATGAACAGAACATTCACCTCAGAGGAGATCCCAAAGGCTAACAAGCACCAAGTCACTGATTGTCAGAGAAATGCAAATAAAGACAATATGGAGATAGATACCACCTCACCCCTGTGAGAATGGCATACATCAAAAAGGATAGCAGCAACAAATGCTGGAGAGGCTGTGGGGACAGAGGAACCCTTCTGCACTGCTCGTGGGAATTGTAAACTGGTCCAGCCTCTGTGGAGAGCTGTCTGGAGAACTCTCACAAGGCTAGACATGGACCTTCCATATGACCCAGTAATTCCTCTCCTGGGGATATACCCCAAGGACTCCATAACACCCAACCAAAAAGATGTGTGTACTCCTATGTTCACAGCAGCACAATTCAAAATAGCTAAAACCTGGAAGCAACCCAGATGCCCAACAACAGATGAGTTGCTAAGAAAGCTGTGGTATATATACACAATGGAATATACTACGCAGCTATGAAGAACAATGAACCCACTTTCTCTCACCCATCTTGGATGGAGCTAGAAGGAATTATGTTAAGTGAGCTAAGTCAGAAAGATAAAGATGATTATGGGATGTTTCCTTTCATAAACAGAAGTTGAGAAAGAAGAACAGAAATGGAAACTCAAAGCAGTATTTGACTGAATTTGGAGTAGGGCACCAAAGTGAAAACCCTGGGTTGAGGGTGAGGGTGGATGTTCGGCTTTATGGGGCAGGGGGGAAGGGGAGGATGGGATGGGACAAAATCTTTTGATGGTAGGAATGGTGTTTATGCACAGACTTATTAATTTGCCATAATATAAATCACTAATTAATATGAGAGGGGAAAATTGATTGAATGTCTCAAACTTTTTTGAATGCACAGACCATAGGCTGAGTCTTTGATATGTTGACTCTCTTAAAAGCTTAGATCAGGGAGAACAGAAGCAACTGGTGGCACAGCTATATACAAATAATGTAAAATGACATAAATTATGGAGATGTTGTATATGATACAGCAAATCCTAACAAAGGGATTTTTCAAAGTTAGCCCAATTGCCAAATAATGTGATTATAGTAATAACTATCCATTGCCTTCTTAAACCCTAAGACAGCAGGAACCTCCTCTTTCCTCTATAGAGCCTATATTTCCCCCAGTCCTGGAATCTCTAGGGTGGGGCTCACTATCGTGCATGCTTCTCTCAATTCACACCAAATGATATCGAATCTGCTGATCCCAACCTAATCAACACAATGAGTACCACCTTGGCATGCTTCACCTCAGACTGTGTCCAGAGATGTCAATTTTGGAAGGTCAACCCTTCAGCCTCATTACTTGGGTGAGACCTTTCCTTTCATAGGATTCTCTAATTGTATTCCAGGTAGTTCACTTCCTAACAAAGTCCCAAAACCTAGATATATACTAGGTCGCATGAGCTAGGGCAGATGTTCACATATGTCCATAAATTAGGCCAAATATATACATGAAATCAAAAGTACACAATAGTCTGAAGTGTGTCAGTATAAATTTTATAATGGACTAGTGTCTACTTAGACATAAATACCCTCCTCATCTACTTCTTATTATACTTCCCTCACTCACTCCAAAGCTAACCTTGTCAAAGCAAGGACTATAAAAGCTGAATAAGGGCAAGAGACTGGCATACTTTAACAATGACTCTTTAGTCACTATCAGGCCACCCCATTAGCTGGGGCCCTAGTTGGGGAGTCCTGACATTCCCAAACAGACATGATGGGCCTAGACCTGGAATAAATCCCTCTCTCCATTGTTACCAGTCCTCTATATCAGGAACAACACAATAGACCCCTTTGTGGTCCCCCATAGGACTTTGCTATCAACATGGATCAACAAAGGTAGAGAATGTTCCATCTACGGAAGGGAGGCTGGACAACATACTCTATGCTACACCTGAAGAAGATGGGTCATGATACTGGAGCAGCTTGGAACTTTCTTACTCATGACAACAGAATGTGAGCTCAGATCTATAGGGATGCAGAGATCATATAGGCTCCTAAGCTGAATATGGGCCCCAGATCAGATCAAATCAACAATATTTATACACCTTTCCCATATCTGGGAGCTACTCTCTTCCCTAATCCAGCTTTCTGGTTCTTTTTCCAACCTGACATCATCTCCCCAGACAATAACTAGGATCCACCTGCATATCAGATGTCAGGCTCAGGAAAAAAAAAAATCTAGTATAGCCACAGGCCCTTTGGAATATAACTAAAATATGCCTACTAGCTATCTACAAAACAGAGACCACCACCCCCAACTCTTCATCTGCATTATTCCAGCCTTTAGATCCATGATTGGTCAACAATTTGTTTGGCTTTATATGTTAACTCTCTTTTCAGCCACCAGGTTCTGATGCTAGCATGATGCCAACCAGACTTCCCTGGACAGACAACCCCACCAATGTGTCCTGGAGCTCCACTTCCCCAGAGCCCTGCCCCCTAGGGAAAGAGAGTCAGGCTGGGAGTATGGATCAACTTGTCAACACCCATGTTCAGCAGGGAAGCAATTACAGAAGCCAGACCTTCCACCTTCTGCATCCCACAATAACCTTGGGTCCATACTCCCAGAGGGTTAAAGAATAGGGAATCCATCAAGGGAGGGGATGGATGCAGAGTTGTGGTGGTAGGAATTGTGTGGAGTTGTACTCCTCTTATCCTATGGTTTTGTCAGTGTTTCCTTTTTATAAATAAAGGTAAAAAGGGGGGGCAGGCGGTGGCGCAGTGGGTTAAGCGCACGTGGCGCAAAAGGCAAGGACCGGCGTAAGAATCCTGGTTCAAGCCCCCAGCTCCCCACCTACAGGGGAGTCGCTTCAGGCACAGGCAGTGAAGCAGGTCTGCAGGTGTCTATCTTTCTCTCCCCCTCTCTGTCTTCCCCTCCTCTCTCCATTTCTCTCTGTCCTATCCAACAATGAACAACATCAACAATGGTAATAATAATAACCTGCTCAACAATTTGTTTGGCTTCCTATGTTAACTCTCTTTTCAATCACCAGGTTCCAGATGCCATCAGGATGATAGCCAGGCTTCCCTGGATTGAAGACCCCACCAATGTGTCCTGGAGCTCAGCTTCCCCAGAGACACACCCTACTAGGGAAAGAGAGAGGCAGACTGGGAGCATGGACTGACCAGTCAACGTCCATGTTCAGCGGGGAAGCAATTACAGAAGCCAGACCTTCTACCTTCTGCAACCCTCAACGACCCTGGGTCCATGCTCCCAGAGGGATAGAGAATGGGAAAGCTACTGGGGGAGGGGGTGGGATATGGAGATTGGGTGGTGGGAATTGTGTGGAGTTGTACCCCTCCTACCCTATGGTTTTGTTAGTTAATCCTTTCTTAAATAAAAAAAATTAAAAAAAAAACATAATAATAACCACAACGAGGCTACAACAACAAGGGGCAACAAAAGGGGGGAAAATGGCCTCCAGGAGCCGTGGATTCATGGTGCAGGCACCAAGCCCAGCAATAACCCTGGAGGGAAAAAATAAAATAAAATAAAATAAAAAATAAAGTTTAAAAAATGGAGATTTCAGATGCAAATTCCACATGTGGTTTAAATGCACTTATTAAGTACATGTGGGATGTTCTGGGAGTTGATGCAGTGAATGCAATATTATACTTGAAAGCGTAAGGTCAGGGCCAGGTGGCAGCACACCTAGCTGATGGACATAATACTAAGCACAAGGACCCGGGTTTAATCCCCTGGCTCCCCACCTACAGGGGGAATGCTTCACAAATGACGAAGCAGGTCTGCTGGTGTCTATCTTTATCTCTCTCTCTCTCTCTCTCTCTATCTCCCCCACCTCTCTCAATGCCTCTCTGTCCTATCCAATAAAATGGGGAAAATGGCTGCCAGGGGCAGTGGATTTGTCATGCTAGCACAGAGCCTCAGAGAGAACGCTGGAGGCACAAACAAACAAACAAACAAATAAATACTAAAGTCTAGACTTTAATCCCCAGATCACATATACCACAACAATATTCTTGTTCTCCTTCTCTCATATTAATAACTACACAGACCTTAATAAAATCAAATATTCGTAAGTAGGAAAGGGATCTAAGAACAAGGGCAAGGATATATATAAATATCCCCAAGGATAAGGTGTGGATAGGCCAGGAGATCAAAGAAGTTCAGAGACCCTCTAACTTTATAGGTTTTTTTTCTCTGTAGTCCTTTCCTTCCTCTTGTCTTTTTGTCTAATGTTCAAAGACCACATCACTCTTGTTTCATTGATTCTATTCGGGTGATACTGACTGGGCATGTCTGGCCAGGTAGGCGACCTTTAAGGCATCAGGTTGACCTCTTAGCTCCTTTGCCGCCTTGTGGTGGTGACTGCTTTGTTGGGGCTCATCTACTAGAACAGGATGTGGATTCAATCCCTGGCAGGTTGGTCTCTGAACCCAAGTTTTCTTCCACTTCGCTGTGCCACCTCAAATTCCAAATCCTACCTGTTGGGTATTTTGGAAACAGGTGAAGAATGTTCTGCACTTGCGAGGAAGCCTGTGCTAGTTGCCATTTTCAAGGCAATTTAACAAACACCTCATTCAAAATTCAGGCAACAGAATGTGGTAGGAATGGCATGTAGCACGACCCGAACTGCCCCTGCGGCTCCAGACAGACTGTGACCCACATAGTCAACGACTGCCACCTCTCCAGATTCAAAGGAGGTCTCGAAACTTGACATCAGGCTCAACCTGACGCTGTTGACTGGCTACGGAAGAAGGGCAAACGCTAGAAGAAGAAGAAGCATCACCATCACCGTTTCTGCAGCAGAGGAATTCAAGGCTAGAGAATCTATCGGCCCAACTCTAGTGCCTGAGTATCAAAGGTGTCTTTTAATTGATACCTGTCTTCTTCTGGCCATTCCTATGCTCAAGGTGGAAGTGAAAGTATCTAGAAAAACAGTTACTTGGCTCGAATTAAAATCTAGACTTGGAAGGGCAGGTGATGTCTTTACATCAGAGTTAACATGGAGAGAGAATGGTAGGTCTTGGCTGGGTGAAACTCTCCAAGGAAAGAGAAATCAGGACTGGCTGTGCTTCCTGATCCACTAGGATTTGGAATTCTATACAGAATGGAGTCTTGGGCTTCATTTCAGTGGACATCCCAAACTGGGAGACTTTAATACCAAATGCAGACACAGAACGATGTCCAGTGTTCTGCTATTGGACTTTTTTTTTTTTTTCCTGCCTGAATTCTTCTCTGTTCTCCAAGTACCTGTCCTCTGTGAACAAGTTGATGACAGTTAAACACACTGACATTCAAACCACTGGAGAGCTCTCATCCCCAAAGTGAGTGATCTGAGTTCTGAGTTTTATGGCTGGGAAATTGTTCTGGCCTAGTATTAAATTCCAAGACAATGATGGGTTGAGTACTCAAAAAAAAAAAAAAATCAGGGAGCTTTTAAGTGGAAAAAAAAAGACATGGGTATTTACAATATATGTTTTAGAGAAACAGCAGTAATGAATGACTTTTCAGAGGGAAAGGAGGAATAGGATGTGGAAATAACTACTTTTGTTTAGCTCCAAGTGAGTCACTGTCTGTAGAACTCTCTGGAAAGAGGACGTGGGCGGCCAGACCAGTCTCTGCTGTGATCTTCAGAGATGTCGAAGCAGGCAACGGACCTGCTAATGAGGCCTCAGAAGTGTCTGATCATCCTCTCTAATTGCTCTAAATAATTGGAGAACTGCATGGCCTGGTTTCTCCTTTGCAGAGATGGCCAATTCAAATATGCAAATCTAAAATTATTTGAATTCTGCTCTAATTGGAGTCTGGGTTACCCATTATTTTCTTGAAGAGCAAAACAATATCATGGTGGGACACACACACACACACACACACACACACACACACACACACACACACACACACTGAGTATTCCTTCATTTTAAGCTTCAGTGAGTCTCCCAAATTATGCACAGGCCATCCTGACAGGGACCACTATACAAGGAAGTTGAAGACCTCTAATTAAGACACGAGGAACTTCTCATTATGTTAATATTTGAAATTGAAATTGGTTTGACCTATGCAATTCCATAAAATGCCACCAAGTCAAACTCAAATCCGGCCACCTTACTATTGACAAACCATTCGCGAATTCAATAAACAGATTGCAGAGAAGAAAGTTCCAGCCCCTTCCCATCCCCCCCCCATACACACCCCAATCAAATGCATTATAGAAAGGCATATCAAATGACTTGGCTTTCTACAGAAAGTAGACACCGCAAGGAATGTTGGGTGGGTCTTACTTGTTCTCTCCCCACAAGCAGTTGGGGTACTCAGTGCATAGATATCTTCAACGTCTCTTCCCTGGAATAGTTTCTCTTGGTCTCTACCAGCATATTCTCTCAGCATACTCTTCTCTTTGGAACTGTCTCCTCTTCTGTCCTCACCCATGTTCCAACACAGCTCTCTCTCCCTTCATCATCCTGCAGACAACTTGCACTTTCTCCCACCACCCCCCTCTCAGCCTGTGACTACACTCACACTTGCAATTCTCACCTTCATTTTGTCCTAACACTCTAGATAAGCTTACAAGAACCCGGTCTTCTCTGTTTTTATTTCAAATATCTATTTATTTTGGATAAAGAGAGAAATTGGCGGGGGGGGGGGGAGATGGAGAAAGAGACACCTGTTAGCACTGTTTCATCTTTTGTGAAGCTTCCTCCCTGCGGGGGGTGGGGGTGGGGGTGGGGACTAGGGGCTTGAACCCAGGTCCTTGCACATTGTAATGTGTGTGCTCAACCACGTGCTCCACCACCTAGCTCCTCCCATCCCCATCTTCTCTTTTTAATGTCTGTCAATTTCATCTTTACTGCCTGTATCTTGTTTTCTTCTATATCATAAGGGGGGGGGGTAAGCTCTAACCTTTTCTCAAACACAATCTTTTTTCTCTCCTCCCCTTATCTCATCCCTGTTGAATTTATTGAATGATCAATCCACAACGACAATTATTTCTTCCTCACTACCCAGGAGTTCCCCACACTTTCCAATCTGTTCTTCAGTTCTACATTAAAGGTACATTTTCTGGAGAAATCCCTTAATTAAGGAATCTTCTCTCAAGCACTAGAAGTGCATTTCTTCCAATGGTCAATGCCATAGAACATCTTTGACCTCTCTTCATAATTTATTTTTCTCATCCTAAGCTGATTATAAATATCATATCTCCTACAATGATTAAGAGACAACTGCTTAGCAAGTGGTCCCATCCTAAGTGATGAGTAGTACTGAAGGTTTCTTGTTTGCTTGTTTGTTTTTTATCAAATTCCACCATCTTCACTTTTTATTTTAACTTCTCATCCTAGTGCATTCCACCAGGGCCTAACATGTCCTCCTCCTTTTCATAATGGAACTCAAACACAATTTTGCTCTTGATCCTAGAGTACTTTCCCTTCCATATTCAATGGATCCACTTTCCTCCCGCCCACCCCCAGGATGGACATTGTTTTCAAAAATCTGATTTTATTGGACCCCACCCATCCCTCTTCTCCCTTGTGCTTTTCCTGTGACCAAGACGTCCATTATTTCATGCATCACTACTAAATACAGAGGACCAATCTCAGCTTCTAGCTTCTGAACACAATCTCGTACACAAACACAACAGATTGCATGATATATTCAATCTAACATATTAGAAACCAATCATCTCTCCCCTCCCTTTCCCATAAAATCTATTCCAGTCTAACTCACTTCTGTGAAAGCCATTACCAATTCCCAGGCCCCCAGGCTGTGTAACCAAAAGCCATCTCTAGTTCCTCACTTACTCATACAGCTAGCTTCATCTCTTAGAGACACAGAGAATTGTGACCCTGAGTCCAGCCAGATGGTTGGAATAAGAAGAGAGGGAATCTGGGGAGAAGCTATTATTTTAGAGATTGCAATGGCCACAAGAAGATTTAAGAAAAGCAACATTTTCATTTAATGTATCCCTACTGTATCCCTAGGACTGTACAAGTGTTTCCCTTATTGTAAGAAGGGAGGAAATCTTGCAAAAATGAAGCTCCGCAAATAATCAGGTCATATTCTTGATGAATCAAATCAAGGAACAATGTTTCAGGGTGAGAAACACAATCAAGGGAGTCAATCAATGTGCTGAGGTCAGGCCAAAATCTGGACAACAGAAAGAAAGAAGGACTCACAACTTTCACACCAGTTTGTATTGAGATCACTGGAAATTTTGAAACCCAGGAACCCGTCTTGAAAACATTCCCAAGACAGAAAGGAAGAGATTGATTTCAGTGTTGGATTATACTGAGAGTTCATCTCATGTCCGAGACAATGGAAAGAAATTGGAAGAACTTCATTTCCTAGTTGGAATCTGCTTCTTCAGTTGAGAGTTGAGTTTAGCTTGGGGAGACTTGGTGGTGTGATTAAAAAAAAATGGCATCTGAGCTCATGCTGGGGTTGATTGACTTTTTTTCAGTACTTCCTTTGTAGTAAGCTCATTCTTCTTCATCTTCTTCACTCACACAAAAAAATACCCTGTGGATTCTGAAACCAAAGCAAATTATAATAATAATAACTATTCTAACACTTTTTGAGCCTATTATCCCTATAATCCCAACTGCAGGATTAGAACATTTGGCCGGCACAATCTCTGAGTCAGGATAAATTTCCAAGGAAAAATACAAAATAGAGTGAACAGCACTCAGAACATATGCCTTAACTTGTTTGTTTGTGTTTTTGCTATCACAGTTATTTCAGGGGCTCAGTGCCAGCACTATGAATCCACTGTTCCTGGTGGCCATTTTTTTCCCTTTCTACTTCATTTAGAAATAAATTAAGAAATTAAGAGAGGTTGGGGGGGATAGAGAGGTAGAGAAAAAGAGACCCCTGCAGACCTGCTTCATTGCTTGTGAAGCTTCCCCCCTGCAGGTGGGGAGCCTGGGCTTGAACTCCAGTTCTTCAGAATGATAATATCTCTTCTGATAATGGTTTATCTTGTGGGTCTGAGTTTCATGGACTTTATATAGGTCCAGCATATTCTTAACCCCAGCCGATAATTGCTTGTTTTGCAGTACCTAAAATGTATTTAGTACTACTGTACTGTACTGTACCACTTAGTAAAGCTTTGATTGTTTAAACCTGCTTCCAGCCACCCCCTAGCCAAGTCCACTACACACCAAACCCAAGTCCCTTCTTTTTAATTACAACACTGGCTCACTAGAACTCCGGCACTACTGAGGAGTTTGTAGCTTCTGGAGTCTTCATTCACCTCTCAACAACATCCCAATGGTTATATTCTTTCTTTCTCTCTCTCTCTCTTTCTCTTTCTTTCTTCCCTTTTTTTTTTTTTTTTTACCAGAGCACTGCTCAGCTCTGGTTTATGGTGGTACAGGCGACTGAATCTGGGGCTTCAGAGCCTCAGGCTTGAGAGTCTCTTTGCAGAACCATTATGCTACCTACCGTCCCCCACCACTAGTGGTTGTATTCTACCAGACAACACAGAGACTTGTCCTGATAAGGACACCAAATGATCCTTATGCTGATATCTAGAAATGCTCTTGTAATTCCCTTCTCTTAAGGATCCTTGCCAACACATCTGTGTGCTTCAGTGAGCCTGATTCCATGATTGCTTTCTTTTGCCTGTTTTTGACACTATTTCCTTGTGCCACAGTTTGCAAAGTGTCCCCAGGCATCATGGATGGATATGACAGTCCTGTGTCTTTTCTGTCTTTCCAGAAGTACAGTCTGGCATTATCAGCAGTGTACAACAAGTGCACATAGTTGGCCCATGTACTTTTCTGTTTTCTTGGTTGGTTACTATGCAAGGCCCAATCATTTATCATGACTAGAATTAGAAATTTTATGTAACATTTTACTAATAATAGATGGCTATTTTAATGTTTCTTCTTCCAATTTATGAACAATGAATTTTAATCCTGTGTGTGTGTGTGTAAGAGAGAAGAGAAGCAGAAGACCCCCCTATTTTTAAAATTATTTATTTATTTATTTATTTATTTACAAAATGGGAACACTGACCATAGGATAAGAGGGGTACAATTCCCACCACCAGAGCTCCATATCCCATCCCCTCCCCTGATAGATTTCCTGTTCTTTAACCCTGTAGGAGTAAAGACCCCTATTTTTAAACAATTTCCTATAGTTTTCTTTTTTCTTTTTCTGCCTCCAGGGTTATTGCTGGGGCTCAGTGCCTACATTATGAATTCACTGCTCCTGAAGGCCATTTTTCCTGTTTTGTTGCCCTTGTTGTTTCACTTGTAGGTTTTATTGTTATTGTTGTCATAGCTGTTGTTGTTGGATAAGACAGAGAGAAATGGAGAGAGGAGGGGAGACAGAGAGAGGGGAGAGAAAGACAGACACCTGCAGACCTGCTTCACCGCCTATAAAGCGACCCCCCCTGCAGACCGGGAGCCTGGAGCCTGGAGCAGGATCCTTACGCAGGCCCTTGTGCTTTGTGCCACGTGCGCTTAACTTGCTGCGCTACTGACCCTGGAGTGTCCTATAGTTTTCATTGTAAAGGTTTTTCACCTCCCTTATTATATTTTGTTATATTCATCCCAAGGTATTTGATCCTTTTTTTTAATTTGATTTTTTAATTCATTATACATTAGATTGTTTTCTTTCTTATCACAGATATGATTGCTTTGGTGCACACCCCATTAAGATCTATTAAGATCTTTGAGGTCCCCAATGTAGAGGACGGGACACATGCCATACAGATTTTTGAGATCCCCAATGGAGGAGATAGGACAGGGAACTCTGGTGGTAGGAATTGTACCCCTCTGATCTTACAGTCTTGTTCATCAGCATTAAACCACTAATAACGTTGGAACTACATTAAAGTACAGGATTGGAAGAGAGCTCACCTGGATGGCACACCTGTGTGTCCACATGAGCAATTAGGGTTCTAGCAGGACCTCTCTGCCTTGTGGAAAGGTTTGGTGCTGTGCTGTCCTCTCCCTCTCCCTCACTAGCTTACAGACCTACTAGCTTTTCCCAAAATGGACACCCCAAACTCATCTGCTCTACTTTTCACCTTTAGGTTCCATGTTAGTCAAAATACCCATAAACTACTGCAAAATATATACCTGAAAGCAGAAGTACACTAGACTTTGCAGTGAGCACCTCCCTAACACTTCCTCTCCACTATTCCAAGCTTTGGGTCCATGATTGCTCAACATTTGTTTGGCTTCTTATGTTAACTCTCTTTTCAGTCACCAGGTTCCAGATATCATCAGGATGCCGTCAAGGCTTCACTGGACTGAAGACCCCACCAATGTGTCCTGGAGCTCTGCTTCTCCAGAGACCCACCCTACTAGGGAAAGAGAGAGGCAGACTGGGAGTATGGACCGACCAGTCAACGCCCATGTTCAGCGGGGAAGCAATTACAGAAGCCAGACCTTCTACCTTCTGCAACCCTCAATGACCCTGGGTCCATGCTCCCAGAGGGATTAAGAATAGGAGAGCTATCAGGGGAGGGGATGGGATACGGAGATCTTGTGGTGGGAACTGTATGGTCATGTTGATGTTTTTGATATTACAAATAAATTAACAAAAAAGTTATCTGTGAGCAGTGAAGCCCTAGTGATAACAAAAAAAAAAAAAAAAAGAAAAGAAATCAAAAGTAAAGTGTTGACATAATCAGTGAATCGAGTGTGGTCTTTGTCAAATTCTGTCCATACTTTCAGCAAATCTTATAAAGAGACAAAAGAAGGCAACATTCTATGCGTGTGTTGGGGAGGTCTGCTTTGCAGCATCAAGGGTCCTGCATTTGGAGCTTTAAATTATATGCTCAGAGCTTCCTATTTCTTCCACACCACATTTGAATTTCTTCCTTCCTTAATGAGCTTTTGAAATTTGAAAATAGTGGTTTTAAATATGCAAGATGAGTAAGTCCTTGAGATTTATTGCACAGCATAAAACATATTGAGGGCTCCGGGTGGTAGCATAGCTTGTGGGGCGTATATGCTTCAATGAACAGGACACGGGTTCAATCCCTAGCACCCTCTAGCCTGGCACCTGCAGGGGAAAAGCTTTAGAAGTGGTGAAGCGGGTCTTCAGATGTCTCTCTGTCTATCTCCCCCTCCGTTCTCTTCCCCCGCCCCCCCCCCCCCCCCCCCCGCCTCCAGGGTTATCGCTGGGGCTCGGTGACAGCACTATGAATCTTTTGCTCCAGGAGGTCATATTTTCCATTGTAATGGATAGGACAGAGAGAAACTGAGAGAAGAAGGGGGGAGGGATAGAGAGGGAGAGAGACTGAGAGATAGTTGAAAACCTGTTTTACTGCCCTGCAGGTGGTGAGCCTGAGGCTTGAACCAGGATCCTCGCACATTGTACAATGTTAGCTTAACTCTGTGCACCGCTGCCCACCCACCCACCCCACCCCCCATTTTTCTTTGTCTCTGTAAAAAAAAAAAAATCATTCGGGGAAAAATAGTTGTTCTTAAAAAAACAAATTGAACATATTGTTTAGCCACCCTGTAATTTTTACTTAGAATGTTATAAGTGGTAGATCTAATTTTTTTTTTTTTAAGTCAGGCCTTGCTCGTGAGAGGGCAGGGGACGGGGACACCATGGCACTGAAGAGCCCTCTGCCGCCTTAGAATGTCTCATGCGGTGATCGGCGCTGAATGCAGGCACCCTCATGGGCGAGCTATCTCTGTGACTCCTAAGTGGCAAATATCATGCTAAATAATTTTACTAGAAAATTATCTTTATATTTTATAGAGACAAAGAGGGAGAGAGACCATGGCATGAAAGCTTTCTTCACTGTAGTGGGGACTGAGCTCAAGCCTGGGTCTCACACAGGGCCAATCAGTGAGATATTTCACTAAGCTGAAATCATCATATCAAAGCATATACAAGGTGACTTGCCACCTAATCAGACAACAGTTCCCCCACAGAATCATAAATGTTTGCATGCATGTAGAGTTGGTGTTTTGTTCTGCTTTTAATTTGAAAGCTCAGTGGCTCAAAAAAAAAAAAAAACCAGAAAAACAGAAAAAACATCAGTCTCCTTTTACTTGTATTTTACAGACTGTTCTGTTAGAAAACTGGCCCTCAGAATCAGAAAATATGGGCCAGCAGATGCTACCATGACACCATCCTGAATTCCCTGGGCAGACAACCTCACTAATGTGTCCCTAAGTCTCACCTCCTTGGAGCCCTCCCCCACTAAAGAAAGATAGAAACAGGCTGGGGGGATGGATCCACCTGCCTATGCCCATGTCCAGTGGAGAAGCAATTACAAAAGTTAGAATTCCCACTTTCTGCACCCCATAAAGACTCTTGGTTCATACTCCCAGAAGGATAAAATATAGGGAAGCTTCTAGCGGAGGGGATGGGACACAGAATTTTGGTGGTCAGAACTGTGTGGAATTGCACCCCTGTTATCTTAAAATCTTGCTAATCATTATGAAATCACTAATAAAAATGAAAATATATATGTGCCAGGTTCAATTCGTCCATGAACAAAGACCCCCACCCACCCCACCGCCACCAGGGTTTGTAAGTATACCACCACCAAATTGTTTGCGGGATCCAGAGGGTGTTCCTGCACTGCAGGCCATCCAAGTATTTACACACAGGGAGTGATTGATGTTGATCCCAACTGCCAGCCATCCCTGCTCAGTGCTCAGCATGACATCCGGGGTGGAGATGGACAAGGTAATGAAGCATTCAGTCTGGCCTGGGCTGAGAACAGCGTCTTGGCACTGTGCCCGTGAATAAAACTTCATCAGGGCAGGGCCAAGCCAGAGGAGTTTCTGGTGTTTCTTCCTGTATGTTGCAAAAGACTACAGTTATTTATTTATTTATTTATTTATTTACTTATTTATTTATTCCTACAAATGTGTGCATGTGACCTAACAGGGTTTACATTCTGTCTTATGGATACTAGAGAGATCTTTGGCTTCCCAGTGACTTCCTCCAAACTTCCTGGTGTGCTATGGAACAAACATACATATACACAGTTCTACTGAGATTTCACTTTTGGAGCTAGGCTGTGTGGTTTATCTAGCTAAGCGCACATAGTTCAAAATACAAAGACCAGCCCAAGGATCCTGGTTCAAGTCCTGGCTCCCCACTAGCAGGGGAAGATACTTCACCTCCCCTTCCTCTTTCACTTTCCTCTGTCCTAGCCAATATTAAAAATAAATAAAAATTAAAAAATGTCCACCAGGAGCAATGGGTCTGCAGTACAGGTACCAAACCCCAGCAAAAACCCTGGAGGCAGAGAGAGAGAGAGAGATTCCATTTTTTAACACCTATAAGTTGGTCATATATAACCAATTTTCTTTTAATACAGATAATTAGTGGAGTTTTAGCTTTCAGTAGCACATAGTTTGGTGTGAATGTGTTACATTCATCAGAGAGTTGTCCTAAGGATCTCTGATTTCTTTCTTATTTTTTTCCTCCAGGGAGATTGCCGGGGTTTGATGCCTGCACTATGAATCCACTGCTCCTGGTAGCCATTTTATTTCATGTTTATAGGATAGGATAGAGAGAAATGGAGAATGGAGGGAAGACAGAGAGGGAGAAAAAAAGATAGACACTTGCAGCCCTGCTTCACCAATTGTGAAGCGACCCCCCTGCAGGTGGGGAGTTGGGGCTCAACCAGGATCCTCATGTGGGTCCTTGCACTTCACCCAGTGCACCACCACCCTTCTCCTAGGATTTCTGCTTTCTGATGACTGCAACACTGGCTTAATTTGCATGCTGTTGGTAAGATCCCAATCCATTAATATTTTTTGTGGTTACTTTGCAGAAATGACAACGTAGGTTGTGACAGTCCCGGTTTAGTAGACAGATATCTGTGAAAATCCTCTTAGCTGCACCAGAACATCAAATTTGAAGATAAAGTTGACCAACTCCCAGGATGTCCCTAAATATCTAAGGATTCACCTTTCTTCGCACACAATAAGTAAGAACTTCATATCGAGGAGGAGAGACAATAATAGTGGACAGGTGAGGAAACAGAATGAGCTTCTGGTTTTCTTACGAGCTAGGGGATCAGAAGTTATTTCATGTCTTTTCGTCTTCAGGCATAGCTTCAGTCCTGTGACCTATCTCATGTCTTGGTTTACTTAGTCTAAGACCCATTCTCTCCTCCCTTCAAATAATTTCTTTTTTGTTTCTGGCCCCTGGGAGCTAGATTTTGATTCCTCTCCCAAGAGAGTGGCAATGGCAATTGCTATGAAACTTGAAATGGCAGTATCAATTTATTATCCTTTTTAGCTGTTCTCTATGCAGGTGAGGAAGTATCTGCATTATTCCTTATTGAAACTGTTCCTAATTCTCCTAGCCTTTATACTTTTCCCATTTCAGAACTCTTATCTGTAAATATTGTCAAATGCCTTCTCTTAAAAAATAATGGCCCCAGGGGCCAAGCAGGGGTGCACCCTGCTGAGTACACACTGCAATGATCACGGACCCACTTCAAGCCTTCAACACCCACCTGGAAGAGGAAAGCTTCATGAGCAGTTAAACAGTTCTACAGGTTCTCTCTCTCTCTCTCTCTCCCACTCTCCCTCTCTCTCTCTCTCTCCTCCCCCCCATCTCCCTCTCTACCACTTTACCACCCCCTTCTAACTCAAGTTCTCTCTGTCTCTAGCCAATAAACAAGTTAAAATGACCCCTCTTAGCCTATAGTTTTGTCAGTGTTTCCTTTTTATAAATAAATTACAAAAAATGAAGGTACTTAGGAATGTCATGTTCAGAGTTGTGTTAAATCCTATGATGTGCTTAATGATGAAACCAGTTCTGAGTGCAGTAAAGCTTTGCCTCATCAAGTGTCTAAATAGCCTTGGGACATCAAGGCAACAACTTCTAAATGTTCTATTTCCTTCTGTCTTATAAAAAGCTAATATAAGACAAGGATGCTGAATCAGTCTTTCACATCTTAGTATAAACTGATTTAACTGTCTTTTAATAATACCTGTAGTATATATCTTGCTTCATCAAAGGGAATTGATGGTATAGGGTAAAACATAGTATTTATGATAAAGGAAAATTTTTTTCTCAGCATCCAAAAACGCATTATCCCAACACATAATACTACCTCTGAACCATCTCAATTTTTCATTCTTGTGGTCAACAATTATATTGCAATGAATCATGGGACAAGTGGCTTCCATCTGATAGAGATGAGTTACAGAGAGAGAAAAAAAAAATAAAAGGCATCACTCATCCAAAAATATTCTAGAAATCTTCAGGGAGGATATAGGATTAGTGCTGAACCTTGAAATAAATATACTAAGATTTCCTTCTGCTTCTGCCACTATAAAATGCCTATTGTCGTGGGGGCATGTGGTGGTTCAATTGATAAAACACCCACATCACCATGTGTGAGGAACTCAGTCCCCACCTGTGCGGACAGACTTCATGAGCTTCGGAGCAGAGCTGCAGGTGTCTCCCTCCTGTCTCTCCACACCCCTCTCTCTTTCTGTTTCTCACCTCCTATCAAAGAAAAAATTGGCAACCAGGAGTGGAAGAGTTGTACAGGCACCAAACCCTAGTGGCAACTCCTTTGATTAAATTAGTATTATTAATAATAACAAGTATTAGCATTACTTTTTTTATTACCACCAGAGGAATCACTCAAGCTTAGTACTGATATGATGAATCCACTACTCCTGGTGGTAATTACCCCCCCTTTTCCCCTTTCCTTTATTTTTTATTAGATAGGACAGCGAGAAATTGAGAAGAGGGAGATATAGAGAGGGAGAAAGATACCTGCAGACCTGCATCACCACTTGTGAAGTATACCCCACTCCCTGCAGGTGGGGAGCAGCGAGGGCTCATATCTGGGTCCTTGCACATGGTTAATATATCCCCTCAACAGGGTGAATCAATGCTTGGCTATTATTATTATTGTTAGTGTTCTTATTGTCATCCTCATCATCAATGGTAAAATTGAACTAGAATAGTGCTCGTGGAAAAAATCTGGCCAAGATGCTCTACTGGCTGATAACAGGACAACGTTGGGAATGTGTGAAGAAGACAGAATGGCAGGTAAGAGTGAGAGAAGAAGAGAGGCAGCTTATTGAAAACCACTTCTCTGTGTCTTCTCAGAGGCTACTTCTCATATACCCATCAGAGCACATAGGGCTTCTTGTCTGTGGTTGAAAAGTCAACAGGTCAATATGTCTTTTGGGAATGACCTCAGGAGAAATGAGAAAGAATGGCCAGACCTCTAAAGTCACCAGTAGATATCCCTAGACTAGATCCCATTGATGATGGTCAAACAGTGGCCAGAGTGGTGCCATGCCGGGCTAGCGTCGCGGGCGAGAGAGAGATGATCCAGGAAGCAAGCTCCTGCGGCAGCAATATAACCGTTCATTCATGTGGGAGCCCCAGAGTCGGGTGTGAGCACGGCGGGCTAAGCCATGTGGTGCCAAACCACAATGGCCACCTCCCGCTCTGCATGCCAGCCCTTCTCCAAGTCGGACGTGGGAGATAAAAGAGAGCGAAACCAGGAACAGAAGTGGGCTTTTTAGGGTAAAACTGGAAGTGGCAAGTCAGGAACAGAGATGGCTGGGAAAGGGGGTGAAGAAAAGAAAGAGTGGGAAGGTAGAAAGCTTCCGTAGCAACAACGGTTGCTAGGGTTTTAACTGGCGGGATTAATGTACCCTGCAGGCAGGGCGGGTCTCGAGGTAGAAAGAAGATAGATCAAAGGTGGGGATCTTCCAGGAAAAACAATGATTATGTAAATAGACCCTAGTGTCAGCAATGGAGGATGGATCAGAGCATGTGTGCATGTTGGGGGGGTGCTGGCTTAAGGCTGGACAGTGCTAAGGGAAGGAAGAGTCAGATCAAGGGAGCTCCTTGTGACAATGGATATACCAAGTGAGAGAAGGGATGTTCATTTCTTTACAGCTCACATTCTTATTAAGCAGCTTTTCTATGTTGGGTGCTGTATAACATCTGTCATAGATTGAATTCTGCCCTCTCCCCAACTTACACATAAGGGTTCTAACCCTAGGGGTTCAGAATGAGATCTCCCCCCCAACGTGATCAATAAGATATGTAAATCTATTCTTGTTTGCGGCTATAATAAATGTGAAAATCATAGAAGTGCTATTTTAGCCTATCATCTTGAAAGTAATTTTCATATAGTCTATTGATTTCATGTTGATTTACAAGATGATCAAATTTCAGGAGGACAGTTTGGCCACTCACTGTTGCCAACCCACCACCCAAGTTCCTTGCACTATCACATGAAGTGAGACTGTGTCCCTCAAGAAGAAATAAGTCAGTAAATATGTAAGTAAACAAAGAAATAAAGATCCTGTGGTATGCTTTTATTTAGAAATGACTGCAGGTATAATTGGTTGAGATGAGGTCTTGGCAGCTGGGGGGCTCCTCATCCAGATGCTGACTTCTTTATGAAAAGGGGAATGTTGGACACAGATAGAGACAACACTTTGTGAAGACCAAGACAAAAAAAAAATCTCGTGGAAACAAAAGCAAGCCAACTGTAAGACTTGAGAAATCTCTGGTGGTTATTTGGAAGGAGGGGAGTCAGAACTTTGCTGGTGGGGATGATGTGGAATTATACATTGACATCTTACAATCTTGTCAGAAATTACTAACAACAAGAAAAAATCATTAAAGAGATTAAAAAGAGAGTGGTCCGGGAGGTGGCACAGTGGATAAAGCATAAAGCATTGGATTATAAAACATGAGGTCCCGAGTTCGATCCCTGGCAGCACATGTACCAGAGTGATGCATGACTCTTTCTCTGTCCTTCTATCTTTCTCATTAATAAATAAATAAAATCTTTAGAGAGAGAGAACCTTGTTACCCCCACGTTCACAGTGGCTTTATTCACAACAGCAAAAACTTGGAAACTACCTAAATACTTTTTAACAGGTGACTGGATAAAAAAGTTATGGGACATCTACTCAGCTGAGTATTATGCAGCAATATAAAGGGATGACATTGTGGGATTTGGGATAAAGTGGATGAAACTGGAGAAGATGATATTCAATGAAGCCAGTCAGGATGTGAAGGACAACTACAGAATGGCTTCACTCATTTGCGGAGTATGGACAATTGAGTATATGCATGGGGAAAAAAAAGTCAGCATGTTTCTAAGACTGGGAGAAAAATAGTTATCTATGGAGGTGGGGAAGGGGACACAGACCTCTGGTGATGGGAGTTGTGAAAAATAAATAAGTTCACAAAAAGAAATCGAAGAACACCTTGTGAAGACAAAGACAAGGCCCGGGCCCAAGATCACCAGTAAAGCACAGGAAACCCAGGGAAGAATCTTAGACCCAACTCCCACATGAGCCTCAGAACTGATACCTTCATCTTGGACTTACAGTCTCCAGACAATAAGTCAATAACTCCCTCTCTCTCTCTTTCTCTCTCTCTCTCTCCGTCTCTCTCTATCTCTCTCTCTCTCTCTCTCTCTCCCCCCCCCTCTTTTTTTTTGTTTGCCTCCAGAGTTATCTCCGGGGCTTGGTGCTGACACTATAAATCCACTGCTCCTAGTGGCCATTTTTCCAATTTTATTGGATAGGACAGAGAGAAATTGAAAGAGGAGGGTGAGATAGAAAGAAACCTGCAGACCTGCTTTTGTGAAGTAACAGGTGGGGAGCCTGGGGCTCAAACTAGGTTCCTTGTGCTTCATACTATGTGCAGTTAATCCAATGTACCACTGCCCAACAACCCCTCCTTTTTTTTTTTAAAGACACTCAGTTAATGGTATTTTGTTATAGCAACCTGAGTGTAAGTCACAGCCTCTCTCTCTCTCTCTCTCTCTCTTAGCACTTTTGGCTGCAGTCAAGTACTCAGATCCAGCCAAGAGAAAGATGGATCTAAGAGCAGGCTTATGTGAAAGTGTGCAGGGCTGGATTGGGGAGCACTGGCCTGGGGTGGACAAGTG
>NW_026648184.1:0-40000 GCF_950295315.1 Erinaceus europaeus | reverse complement strand
GAAGAGGAGGATGCGATGTGGAAGGGGAGGAGGAAAAAGGCCAGCACCAGCCAATGCTGGAGCTGTGCAGGCACTGCCGGTGGTGATAACCGTGATGGGATAAATAAAAGGAAAGGGCATTTCCCTCACATGCCAGCCTGCTGCCCCACCAGCTCTCTGCACCACTTTCATCACCTACAGCACCTGACACACTTGCCCACGGCTCAGTCTATACACACGCACTGCCTACATTCTGTTTCTCTGATAAGAATGCCAGGTCTACAAAAACAGGGCTTGTGGCAGCCTTTGATCACCGACTTGAACGCAAAGCCTGCAGTCATGTCTGGAAAGCTCCTGGCATCCACCCGCAAGGACAGATCTTTCTGATAGGTGACTCAGTGAATCTCCCACAGAGACAGCCAGTCACACCCTCAGCGCTCCCAGGGCAGGGCACATGGTGGGTGTTTAGGGTGTGTTTGTTGAATGAATGCACAACCGGTCCTTGCAACACAGATGCAGACAGTGAAAGAACTTCTCCAAGTTCATCAGAAGTAAAGAACGTGATTGAGTTCACAAGAGCCGGACAGTCTTCAAAGACAGAAGGCCAAGGAGAGGAAGCCGGGTGGAATAAGTCCAGAGGCAACAATTGTTGAATATTTGGGCTCCTGGTCCTGTTTAATGGTTATATCAGAATTCTATTTATTTAATTAGTTAGTTAATTAAATATATGTGTATATAACCAAGGTTATCACTGGGGCTAGGTAATTGCATGACAAATCTACCATCTGGGTGGGGGTCATTTGGAGACACCTATGATGGTAGATAAGAAAAGGCACTCATGGGAGTTGGGCGGTAGCGCAGTGGGTTAAGTGCACGTGGCACCAAGTGCAAGGACCAGCATAAGGATCCCAGTTCAAGGCCCCGGCTCCCCGCCTGCAGGGGAGTCACTTCACAAGTGGTGGAGCAAGTCTGCAGGTGTCTGTCTTTCTTTCCTCCAATCTGTCTACCCCGCCTCTTTCAATTTCTCTCTGTCCTTTCCAACAATGACATCAACAACAACAATAATAACTACAACAATAAAAAAAGAGAAAAAGAAACAAAACTTAAAAAAAAGACACTCATGTATCTACAACTGTCTTATAAACCATTATTTCTCCCCCCAAAAAAATTATTTAGGAAAATAAGAAGCCACACTAGACAGTTGTCCATAGAAAATGTTCCAGAGCTCTCTGCCCTGTTCTCAATGCTGACACCATGTGCCCAGACAATATTTTTCAGTCCATCTGCATGTCAGCTATCAGGCTCAGGCAAAAACTACTAAAGTCACAGGTCCTTTGGAATAGACCTAAAATAGACTTCCTAGCTTCTTCCCGCATGAAGCCCCCTAATTTCATCGGCTCTATTCTTATACCTGGGCTCCAGTTTGTCCTGCTTCTTATCTTTGCACTTTTCAGCCACCAAGTTGCAGATGCCACTATGACACCATTCTGACCTCCCAGGGCAGATGACCTCACTATGGTGTCCTGAAACCTCCCCTCTCCAGAGCCCTGCCCCACAAGGGATAGATAGAAACAGGCTTGGGGGATGGATCCACCTGCCAACACCTATGTCCAGCAGAGAACCAATCACAGAAACCAGACCTCCCATCTGCTGCACCCCAGAAATAATTTTGGTCCATACTCCCAGAAGGATAAAGAATAGGGAAGTTTCTGTTGGAGGGGATGGAACTCTGGTGGAGGGAACTTTGTGGGATTGTCCCTCTTTTATCATATAATCTTGTTAATCATTAAATCACTAATAAAAAATTTTTTAAAATTAAATAATTTTACAGAGAAAGGAAATATTCTGTAAAGAGCAAAGCTTTGCTTCTCAAGTCATTTCAGAGTTTTCATTCTTGTATTCCTTCCAATTGTCAGGTGTTTCACTCCAGTATCTCTTACTTAGAACTATAATAGAAGAATGAAAGCTATCTCTAGCTTTATTTGGAGTACTCAGAGTACACAAATATATATATATATATATATGTATGTATATATAAACACACTTGCAACCCTACTTCTGCAAGGGCCCTTTATTTCCCACACAGTTTGCAATGGTTTCCATAACCTGGATCCTGCTTGTAAAATTTATCTTGACAAGCTAACAGATTTTCCCCAAGAGTTGCCAAGAATAATTTTAAAGGAAAAAAAATGGCTCAAGCTAGTTTTCTTGTGTATTTAGAAAAGGACAGGATATACATTTATATCCTTCAGAAGTAGTTTAGTTTTTTTTTCCCCCCTCAAAGTAAGCTTTAATATGTTTGGAAGGAGCAAAATAGCTCAAGCAACATATTAAACATGCCATTTTGTTTTGCTCTGCTTGTTTGGGATGGCTTAATTACTGAGCAAATATAAGCAAAAATATATAAACTATAAAATAATCATAAACGTGAAGGCATTCTATTATTTCTTTAAAAAATAACAAACTAACTGGGAACTGACATATTAAGAATGACATGTTCTATGTCTAGCATTTTTAGGGAAAGAGTTATTGCAGATAAGATAATGTTTGAATAAGTAAAGCCTGACTCTAAACATAAAACCTCTTTTTATTTAAAGTGCTTTCATCTTGGTCTCTTTAAAATTTGACTATGTTTTGAATGCATGTCCTAAATGCTGTTTATTGTCCTGTACTCCAATAAACAATGTGTGTAGAGGTCCTTGAGCCTTCAAGCAACAGTCCCGGAAGACAGTGCTTTTACTAACTGATGTTTATTTGTCTCTTTGTCCTGTTTCATCTCTCTAAGGTCTTTGGGGGGCTCCAAACATGTATTACTCCCCTCCATCTATTTCCATGTCTAACTTTTTTTTTTTTTTTTCTGGTTCATTTTCTGTTTCTTAAATGACGCAAGACAGACTGCAAAGTCATTCATTGCTTTACCCGAGAGGGAAGGCTTTGCCCTTCTTTCAAAGTACACGGGTCTCGCGGATGACAATCTTGCCCCCTCTCTTGGAGTTTTTAACTCCCTTTCACTTACACTCATGTGGCAGCTCTTCTGGGGTTGAGATTGCTCAATTTAGGGATGGGTGGGTAGAGATAAAGAAGCAGCAGAATGGAAGGAGCGTTTTTTTTTTTTTTTTTTCTTGGCTTTTTATCTCTATTCATAGACTGGTGACTGGGGAGAATTTCAAAGAAATTCCACAGTCAATGTAGAGATGGATTCTGGTCATCAAAGAACAGATTGAATAAGGACAGGAAAGAGTGATATCAGGCACAGAGGGTCTTTCCTTTGGTTGCTTCCTGTGGTATGGGAAGATCATCCCCACAGAGCTCAGGAGTGGAAATTCCTTGAAAGAAGTCTTCTCCTTCAAACACTGGGGTCCATTGCTGTGGGATCAGCCCCCCTTTTACTTACTATAACACTGATAAATCAACAGTAACTACTGATTCTGGTCAGGACCATTATCCTATGCAGGCTTCTTTTCCTGAGGATTCCGACATCCTCTCATACCCCAAAGATATGCACTTGGAGTTCCTGGGTGTGTCTAATTGTCACAGGCAGAAGGAGTATGAGGGGATAGGAAGAGGAGGGGAGGAAGGTGGTGATGTGTCCCGCAATGAAGAATGAAGAGTCTCCCGCTGGGGTCGAGTGATGGAACACCGGGGTAAGTTCACACATTACAGTGCACAACGACCTGGGTTCGAGCCCCCACTCCCCACCCACAGAGGGGAAGCTTCATAAGAGGCGGAACAGATCTGCAGATGTCTCTCTCCCTGTCTAGCTTCCGCCTCCCCTCTCAATTTCTCTCTGTCCTATCAAGTGTAATAGCGGGGGTACACAGCCACCAGGAGGAGTGGATATGTAGTGCAGACACTGAGTCTGAGTGGCAATAAAAAATAAAATTAAACAGAATAGAAGCTGCAGGAAAGAGATACTGTAGGTGCTGAGGGGAAGGCAAGGTAACTTTGGGGATAGTGGAAGTGTTCTTTCTCTTGCTTGTGGCTACACAGGCACGTGCATTTCTCAAACTAGATTAAATCATGCATTTCAGATGGGTGCTAGTCAGTCTACACAGGAATTACCTCTTCGTTGAAGAGGACGCAGAGAGAAATGTTCACTCTCTTACTTCTGTCATCAGTGAACATGCCTTGGATGACGGGCCACAGCACAGAGTCAAATGTAAATTTTAAATCATCTTTCACTTCAGATCATTCTTATTATCTTAGAATTTTCCCTACAGATCAATCTTAACAGATAAGAATTGGCTTAAACATCAAAATATAAAGTGCAAGTGGTGCAAAGCGCAAGGACCGGCGTAAGAATCCCTTCAAGCCCCCGGCTCCCCCCCTGCAGGGGAGTCGCTTCACAGGCGGTGAAGCAGGTCTGCGGATGTCTTTCTTTCCCCCTCTCTGTCTTCCCCTCCTCTCTCCATTCTCTCTGTCCTATCCAACAATGATGACATCAATAACAACAACAATAATAACTACTACAACAATAAAACAACAAGGACAACAAAAGGGAATAAATATTTTTTAAAAATCAGAAAAAAACATCAAAATAATAATAACAACAACAACAACAATCATAATAATAATAATAAGAGTCTCCTGTCCAAGGCTCAAGGTTTGCTTCCGCCTTGACCCCAAACTGCCTGGCTGGGCTCTGATCACCTTACATCTGAAACTGGAATATTTTGTTTAGAAGATGTGCAGGGAGGTGAATGGATGGATGTAAATGACTGTGGCTATTAGAAGTGTTTAGGGTCTTTATTCAGAAACCTTGGGACATGTTTGCAAGGAGAACTATGTGGTAGGAATTTAACTCTTGCTTATATTACTTAGCCTCTGGGAACACTGTCTTACTTACAGGTGCAATTTCCAACAACCTGTTGACATTATTATGGGAGAGTTTATTGCAGTTTATATATAAAAAGGAGGGTTGGATTCCACTGAGCTGTGGTGTGCACACCCACGTGAATGAGGACCAAGCCTCTCGGCTTACAGAAATGCCTGCACTTGGAGATCAAGTGAAAGAAACGACAACATGTTTACCAAGAGTACTGAAGACCCTTAGAAAAGAGAGACGCGATCAGAGAGGTCCCAGAGTGGTTCTGAAATGGAGCTGGGTTTTCCCAAAACAGCACAGAGAATAAAAGCAGGTGGGTGGACCACAGGGGATCTAGGGAAAGAACAGAAAAGAGAGAAAGGACGTGGTTTAAGCAGGCAAGGGTTATGTTGAGAAGCTGGCGTGATCCTGGGTTTGCTCTGCATTTTGCTCACACTCCCCTGCTGACGGAGCAGTCCAGACAGTTTTCCTTTGGGATCACAAACAGCCCTAGAGGGACCAGGATCCCTTTCGTGGGAAGGGGTTCTGGGTATTTTGTAAAAATAGTCTATTCAGAAATCAGCAAGTCAGACAGGAATCAAGCAAGCCCTCATGACAGCAAGCTCAGAACAAGAGTAGCAGCACAGGAGAGGGGCTGTGGCCTGGCACACAGCATTAAGGAGGCGTGCCCCCAGATTCATCACCAAGGCAGATAAATCATAGCCGCATCTAACTGCCAACGCCTATGTCCAGCTGTCCAGTGGGGAAGCAATTACAGAAGCCAGACCTTCTACCTTCTGCACCCCATAATGACCCTGGGTCCATACTCCCAGAGGGATAAAGAATAGGAGAGCTATCAGGGGAGCGGAGGGGATAGGAAGCTCTGGTGGTGGGAATTGTGTGGAATTGTACCCCTCTTATCCTATGGTCTTGTTGGTATTTTTATTTTATAAATAATGATAATAAAAAAGCTTGAAATCAATGTCTCAAATCATAGCAAACAACAGCAACAGTGTGAGTGTGTGTGTGTGTGTGTGTCTCTGTGTGTGTCTGTGTGTGTGTGTGTCTGTCTGTGTGTGTGTGTGTGTCTCTGTGTGTGTGTGTCAGAGTTATGTCTGGATCCTGGAGCATACCTGATGACTCTATCATCTTTAGTGGTCATTTTTTAACTTTCTTTTTTTCTGTCTTTCTTTTTACCTACCTTCCTTCCTTCCTTCCTTCCTTCCTCCCTTTCTTCTTTCTTTCTTTCTACAGAAGGCGAGAGAAGAGAGAGAGAGAGAGAAAGAGAGAGAGAGACTGAGAGGAGAAAGAGACCACAAAAGACACCTGCAACACTGATCCACTTCACCTGGATCTCCTCCACCTGATAGGGAACTTGAACCCAGGTCTTCAAGTATGGTCTGGTGTTCACCCTTCCTGGTACCCCAATAACACTTCTTTAAAGGAAGATAAGATTTTTTTCCCTGTTGGTTCAGGTTAAAATATTATTATTGCGCTAGTAATATAAACTATTGACCTTTTGCTTATTGTGATGTTTTTTGCGAATTTTATATTTTAGTAATGTGTTAAATATTTTAATCCTGGCGACTGAAACTTTCGCAGCCTCTTAATGATATGCATGAGGACACCATCTTTTCATCTCGCCTTCCTCCCATTCCTGACTCAATGGCAAGGAAGTAAAAGCAAAAGTAAGAGTTTGAGGGAACCCTACAGACATGAGTCCAACTGGACAAGATCCCGGAGACCTCTTATACAGGGAGGTGATCACCTATTGGGACATCAATGGCTGTTTCTAGAATGTTCTCACTTGGGTGTTCTGAAAGTAACTTTAAACACTTTATTATTGTTACTACTGGGGCTTCTGTTTCAGGTTGATCATTTCAGGTAGAGAAAGAGACAAAGGGAGAGAAAGACACCAGTGCAGCAAAATCTTCCTCCAGGGTTGTGATAGTTGGGCTCCTTTCTGGGTCACCATGTAGCAAAGCAGATATCTTCCAGGGTGAGCCTGTCAGCCTCTGACAACTGACTTTTTAATGTAGGGAAACGAAACAACAAAAACCATAGGCAAAGACTCGTTAATTAGAATAATTTCGGAGAGGATTTTAAAGTCATTTTTAAGAGTAAACTTATATTAAACACACAGACACACATACTCACACCTCCCCTTTCTCAGACTCAAGGTTCTTCGATGTCTGTGAACCTATTAATTAGGTGCTTAACATTTCGAAATCACAGAGAAGAAACTTCACAATACATTTTCTGCTCATTGACAACGAGCAATTGTTTTTAAATGGTATAAAATTAGCAGTGTGTCCACCAAAAAAAAAAAAAAAAAAAGAGGAAATATCTCATAAAATAAAAGAACATTTTCTGGTCACAGGCAGAGTTTAAGTAGACAATTTGTGTCTCTAAGTATTTGGCTAATCGTTCTGCCTTGAAAACTTAATTGGAAGCATTTTACACAACATTCCTTGTTGGCTTGTGTAAACACATAAACTCGGTAAAACTTCCCAGGTCACCTAGTCAGGGATGAGCTCAGGAGGTTGGTTATGAAGAGCTGAGTCAAGGAGAAGTGCTTATGGTGATTCCTCTGTACCTTTTCCCTCTGGCGCGTAGGAAAGATTGTTCTGCCATCTATTGGCCTTTTCCATGAAATGGATTTGATAACACCTGGCTGCAAGGCTTCATTCACCTGTCTGTTCATCTTGGGTGAACTGCCTCTCTCTCTCTCTCTCTCTCGCCCTCTTTTCACCCCTCTCTGACTCCCCCCTCTCTACCTCTCTCTCTCTCTCTCTTTTTATATAACTTTCTTTCTCTCACCTTGAGATACAGTCCATGAAAAATGACACTCTTTCTAATGTGTCAGCAGTAGCTCCACCTACTCCCACAGCAAGCAGGTCATTGCGGTTCACTTGTGTCAAGGGGACAGATATTCAGATCTCTAAACATAAAGGTATGAGATGAGTGTCTGCAGGTCCCTAAGAGGTCAAGGACACAAAAGGATTCCGAGCAGAATTGGCCCTTTAGTCTGCGTCCTGAGCGTCTCAGAACATGTTTGGAGGAGAGACACAACCATGAAACAGAGCTATATAGCTGAGGCTGGGATTCACCCACACTGACACCCACGGGATTCTGCAGATGAGTAAGGGTTCACCTCCAACAAGACTTTCCATCTGGAATTAGCATAAGTGGGCTGGAACCCTCAAGACCAAGTGGTGACTCTTGACTTTTCTTCAAATGCCAGTTAAACAGCACTGACTGTGCAATCAGGTTTTCCTTCCGAAGGATGAACCTGGTAGCCAACATGGTTCTTAAGTGTGGGGCAGCGACGTGGAAAACAGATGGCACTGGATACCCGGCGAACTCTCCAGAGGCTTCTGGGTTTCTTCCCCACCCACTGCACCGCCACCATGTCTGATGATACCATGGTCTGTGGACCAAGCCGCTTTGATTCCAGTCTCACTCCACCCTCCCTGAGCTGGTCTATCAACCTACTCCTGGAGCTGTTTCCAGAGAAGATTTTCCAAGGTGAGTCTGAATCTATCGTTCCCCAGTTTCTAATCCTCCACTCCCTGTCAAAGGAACTTGAGAGCTGTATCATCAGATGAAAAACGTGATCTTTTCTTTACACGTGTATTATGTTGTGAATGACACACACACACAAACTATAGAGTTTCATTCTGGTATAAGCAGTGCTTAAAATTGAACTTGAAATCTAATCTAAGCAAGTCAAGTGCTCAAACTGCCGCCAGTCTCCCAGGTCACACATGCATGGTTGTGACCTTCTAGTAAGACTTGTCTTACCCTCCTGCCACCTTTTTTCCAGAAATCTCTCATCCAGAGTGGGGGTGGGGGTAGGACGTTTGGAACCATTTGAACATGCACAGAAGGGAGACTGAATGACTTGTGCTTACATAGTCAATTTTTTTGAGGGAGGACAGGTTATTAAGAAAGGCTTTCATACTTAATAGGGTTAATAAAACAAAGACAAACAGTGAGTGCACACAAAGCGAACCCATGGTCTGTGGCGGGCTGACATGTAATTGAGAACTTCTCAGAGTCTCTGGTAGCTTTCCCTTTATCCTTGTGGTAACACATATCGAAAGCACGGTTTACAAACCTCTCATATTACTGCCCCGACTTTATGTACCTAACTTCTAAACAAGTGAGGAAAAAAAAAAGTTTGCATTGCCATTTTGCTACAGAGAAGTATACAGAAAGATCAAAGTACTTCCAAACACACTAAATATTATTATTTATGTCTTCAAAAAGATGATATTCCTGCCCAGTTTCATATGATAAGGACCCGGATTAAGTTGGTTTTATGCAGAAGGCTGAGGGCCTAGAGCTCTCCTATCTCTGCCTTAAGTGAAGTAAAAAGAACAAAGCATTTTCAAGAAGGAATGAAGTCATATCTGTCCTCAGAGCTGCCTAAAGATCAAAAGCCTCTTTTAGCAGTTTTATTGGCAATCTCCGGAGGCCATCAACTAATATTTCATTTCATTGATAGTGAGCACTGGAGGATAGGAAGTCGTACCTTAAGCAAATGAGCAGTTGTCAATCAAAAAAAAAAAAGAAAGAAAGAAAAGAAAACAGGTCTTAACCGGGATGAATAAAAGCATGTCTCTTACAGTCAACAATATTTATACCCCTTTCCCATATTAGGGAGCTACTTTCTTCCCTGATCCAGCTTTCTGGTCCTTCTGCCAGTCATGACATCATCTCCCCAGACAATAATTAGGATCCACCTGCATATCAGGTTTCAGGATCAGGCAAAACAAACAAACAAACAAACAAACAAAACACTAGTATAGCCACAGGCCCTTTAGAATATAACGAAAATATGCCGACTAGCTATCTACAAAATGGAGGGCCCCCAACTCTTCATCTGCACTATTCCAGCCTTTAGGTCCATGATTGGTCAACAATTTGTTTGGCTTTGTATGTTAACTCTCTTTCCAACCACCAGGTTCCAGATGCTAGCATGATGCTGACCAGACATTCCTGGCAGACGACTCCACCAATATGTCCTGGAGCTCCTAGTCCCCAGAGCCCTTCCCCACTGGGGAAAGAGAGAGGCAGACTGGGAGTATGGATCGACCTGTCAACACCCATGTTCAGCGGGGAAGCAGTTACAGAAGCCAGACCTTCCACCTTCTGCACCCCACAATGACCTTGGGCCCATACTTCCAGAGGGATAAAGAATAGGAAAGCTATCAGGGGAGGGGATGGGATACAGAGTTCTGGTGGTAGGAACTGTGTGAAGTTGCACCCCTCTTATCCTATGGTTTAGTCAGTGTTTCCTTTTTATAAATAAAAAATTTAAAAATTAAAAAAAAATAAGTGTGTCTCACTTCTCCTGGTTTTTATGATGGTTTTTCACTTGTTTCCAAGTAATCTCTGAACCCAGTGCTGACTCTGCTTATCTAAAGGTAAACAGTGGCAAGTAGCATTCTCCTTTGGGAAGTGGCAGAAAATAAAAGTTGCAAATAAACCTCTAGCACAGTGTGAATTTCTTAGGACTGGTATTCCATGGTGTCAGAACCTGAGTCACTTTAACACAAATATAATCTCTGAGCTCTGAGGTTAGAGGTTCAAAACCAAGATGTCAGCTGTGAAGTCCATTTTTTCTTTCAAAGGACTTCAAAAGGCACGGTCACACACCTGTCTGCTGACTTCTGCTAGAGTAGACATTGGTGAGTGCTTCTTGAGCTAGAAAACATTAACTCAATGCATCATCCACTTCCATTAGAGTATTTTTTTAAACAGTATTGAATGGAGACTGAGAGACACTTAAAAAGGAAGGGGAGACAGAGGTTGAGAGAGAGACAGAGAGAGAGAGAGAAGGGGAGAGAGAGAGGGAGAGAGACCTGCAGCACTGTTTCACTGCTTGTAAAGTTTCACTGCTACAGGTAGGGTTCCTACAGGCTTGAACCCTGGTCCTTCAACATTGTAATGCATGTGCTCAACCAGGCGCACTGTCTTACATGATGTCTTTTTAATTTTATTTATTTGGTAGGACAGAGGAAAAAAGGGGAGGTAGTGAGGGAGAGAAAGAGTGACATCTGGATGATGGCTGGTCTTGGGTCAAGTGGATGTTAACTCACATTCAATACACAGGGGAAAATGTTTCTCCAGAGTAGCTTTATCAAAAGAAGGAACTCCCAACATCATACATGTCCCTAGTAGACCAGGTGACTTCAACCACCTTTATGACAATTGTCTTCAATAGCTTGACAGGACAGGTGCAGCCTAATTTGAAGTTCTGAGGCTGCCAACTTCCTTCCTTGCTTGGGGTGATGTCTCTGGCTCATGCCAGAACACAGCAAGACCTTAGAATTCTGCAATTTCTTTCTTTCTCTATCTTCTTCCGTTCTCCTCTTCCTTCTGCTTCTCCTCTTCCTCCTCCTCCTCCCTTCTCTTTCTTTCTTTCTTTCTTTCTTCTTTCCTTAATTCCTTTATCTTTTTCATTTTTTTCCCAACTTTATTAGGGCGTCATGGATGACAATACTGCTGTCACCACACAGAAAAAACTTCTCACCTCTGCACAATAGCTATATGCAAAACACTTTCACCTTCAAGGTAAGTCTTTTCCATCATCATCACAATCATCACAATCTCACAATCATCACAATCTCTACACCCATTCCCTTTCCCTCATTCCCCAGAGTTCTTTGTTTTAGTGCAATGCATAAATCCAGCCCAAATTTCACTTGGTGTTTCCTCTTTATATCTTTGTTTCTTAAGTTCCACTTAGGAGTGAGATCATTGTGTATTTACCCTTCTCTTTTTGGCTTATTTCACTTAGCATGATTCTTTTAAGTTCCACCCAAGATGAGGGGAAGGAGAGATGATCTCATCATTCTTAATATCTGCATGGTTCTTTCACTCAGTTGGAATCACTTCCAGCTTCTCTTTCTGCTCCAACAGGAGTGACTCAAACCCAGTTTAGTAACATCTGGCTAAGGTGTCACCCCACACCTCCTACTTCTCCTCAGCCTGTTAAGATGATGGTATCTCATCTTTGGTTCTTGAGACGTCCCAATCTCAGAACTTAAAGTGCCGAGAGCATCTTAGTTTCAGGCCAGCCAGAATAGTAAGACTTACACTAAACATTTACTCTTCATATATTGGACAACACATAGCCTGAAAATGGCTTGGAGCTAGGTAAGATTTAAACAAACTGTATTCCTTTTTTATTTTTAGATTTTATTTATTTATTTATGAGAAATATAGGGGCAAGAGAAAGAACCAGATATCACTCTGGTACATGTGCTGCCAGGAATCGAACTCGGGACCTTATGCTAAAGAGTTCAGTGCTTTTTCCACTGTGCCACCTCCGGGACCACCAAATTGTATTCCTAGAACATACAGACAGACCAACTTTAACATTAACCACCCATCCCTTCCTTACACTTTCCCCACCCCCAGGGACAAAAAGGGACAGAAATAATGTTCTGGTTTTATTTCTCATGGACCTTCCTAGAGCTTCAGTTCTGATTCTGCAACTCTGCTGGGCACATCTTTACCTGGGCCTTCCATCACCATGTTCACCCCCCAGAGAGCTTTTTTCTTCTTCCCCCAAATATGATAAGGCCCATTTCCTACCTGAGCTCACCTATCCCTATTCTTGGAAAGGAAGCTAAGAGTCATGTTTCAACAGTTTGTGTTCTCTTGCCTTTCTAAGATTCTTTCTAAGAATCAAGTTGATTCTTTCTTCAATAAGAACAACAACTCAAGCTGTGTGAGGCTTCCAGGCTCCTAAAGAATTCTTGTGAACATTCCCTGTGAGAGCTTCATAGCTTCCCAAGGCTGAGGACAAGGTGAGTGGTGAAAGAGCTTTATTTCTGTTTTACAAATGCAAAGACTAACTCAGTGATGCCAAGATATTTAATATATATATATATATATATATATATATATATATAATTTATTATTATATATATAATAGAGACAGAGAGAAATTGAGAGTGGAGTTCAGATAGGGAAAGATACAGAGAGACATCTGCAGCCCTGCTTCACCACTCATGAAACTTCCCCCTACAGGTGGGGACCAGGGGCTTGAACCTGGGTCTTTGTGCATTGTAATATGTGCACTAAACTAGATGTGCCATCGCCTATCCCCAGAATTTATTTTCTAAAGTAGTACCATGAGTCAGTGGCAATTTCATCCCTTGAACTTGGGACCGTGTGTGTGTGTGTGTGTGTGTGTGTGTGTGTGTGTGTGTGTGTGTGTGTGTGTCTTGACTGGTGCCAGTGAGCCATGACTTTTGATTGTCATCCAGATTACATGATGCTTAGTTGGCTGCCCTGGATATCTGCTCCCTCCACTCAAACATTCCTACACACCAGAACTCTTAAGACATCTTCTCAAACACTTATCAAGTCTTCTTTCTGATAAAAACCTTCTAGTACTCCTCACTGCATACAGGATGAAGCCCCTAAATCTCCCGTTGGCAAGAAACAGGTCCTGATTGTCAATAATACCATCTGCTATTTATTCACTGTAGAAATACTTGTTCAACAGAGATTCGTGACACCCTAAGAGATTCTTTTTTTAAAATATTTATTTATTCCCTTTTGTTGCCCTTGTTTTATTTATGTTGTTGTTGTTGTATCGATAGGATAGAGAGAAATAGGGAGAGGAGGGAAAGACAGAGGGGGGAGAGAAAGATAGACACCTGCAGACCTGCTTCACCGCCTGTGAAGTGACTCCCCTGCAGGTGGGGAGCAGGGGGCTCGAATCGGGATCCTTATGATGGTCCTTGCGCTTTGTACCACGTGCGCTTAACTCATTGTGCTGCTGCCCTACTCCTGCCTTAAGAGATTTTTCCAGAGTCAGCCCAGGTGGTGGTACACCTGGTTAAGTGCACATAGTACTAAGTGTAAGGACCTGCTCAAGGATCCAGCTTCAAGCTCCCAACACCCCACCTGCAGAAGGGGATGCTTCACAAGCTTTGCAGTAGGTCTGCAGATGTTTATCTTTCTCTTTCTCTCTGTCTCCCATTCCCCTCCCAATTTCCCTCTGTTTTAGTCAATAAAAAAGAAAAGAATATGGCTGTCAGGAGCAGTGGATTCATAGAGCCATCAATGAGACCAGCAATAACCCTGGAGGAGGGAGAGAGAGAGAAAGAGAGAGAGAGAGAGAGAGAGAGAGAGAGAGAGGGAGAGAGAAATCTTCCAGTCAACTTTTCATTCTCACCACGTGTGGAGACCCTTCCTAGAACTATTTTCCTTAGAAATATGGAATCCCAGAAAGCTGGATCAGGGAAGAGAGTATCTCCCAAATGTGGGAAAGGTGTATAAATATTGTTGACTGTAAACCCCATCGATTTGATCTTATCTGGGGCGCATATGTGACCTCTGTGTCCCTGTAGCTCTGAGCTCACATTCTGTGGTCATGAGTAAGACTGTTCCAAGCTGCCCCAATTTCAGGACCCATCTTCCTCAGGTGGAAGACAGAGTATGTTGTCCAGCCTCCCTTCAGAGGATGGAACATTCTCTACTGTTGCTGATCCACATTGAGGGCAAGGTCCTATGGGGGCCAAGAAACCAGGAGCAATGGATAGAGGCATTTATTCGAGGTCGAGGCCCATCGTGTCTGTTTGGGACTCTCAGGACTCCCTGACTAGGGCCCCAGCTGATGGGGTGGCCTGATAGTGACTCTAGAGTCATCATAAAAGTATGCCAGTCTCTTGCCCTTATTCAGCTTTGGCAGTCCTTGCTTTGATAAGGTTAGCTTTGGAGTTAGTATGGGGAATATGGATCGAACTGTCAACACCCATATTCAGCGGGGAAGCAATTACAGAAGCCAGAATATCCACCTTCTGCATCCCACAATGACCCTGGGTCCATACTCCCAGAGGGCTAAAGAATAGGGAAGCTATCAGGGGAGGGGATGGGATACGGAGTTCTGGTGGTGGGAATTATGTGGAGTTGTACCCCTCTCATCCTATGGTTTTCAGTGTTTCCTTTTTATAAATAAAAATTAAAAAAAAAGAAATATTGAATCTCAATGTGTTTCACTATCATACATCCCATGATGATTTGGGACTATGTCACAGGATTGTGTACACCCAAATGTTTTCACATAGTTAGTGAATATATATATATATATATATATATATATATATATATATATATATGTATGTATGTATGTATGTATACGTATATGTATATTCCAGGCAGTTCCAAGCTTACTGTTCTTGAATCACATTTCTAGATAACTGGTAGGGAGCCAATCCTCTTGAATAAAGTACACCAGAATAAAAAAATAAAAATAAAGGGTTCACATGCATTTAGTGTCTTCTTAGCTTCTTCACTGTTAGCCCCAGGTCATTCATTCATTCACTATAAATGAAATGGCTCTTGCAAAAAGAAAAAAAAATATTTTGTCTTATGGTCCCAGTGATTGCTGGTCAGCACTAAATGTTTGACAGAGATTAGAAATTTTAAAAGGGAATGTTAACAACCAAGAGTGCAACCTGCCTAAATACGGGTCTTAACTCCTAGCTCTAAACTCCAATGGAAAATCTGTTCTCTGTCAGAGCAAAATGCCTTCTCTAAGCACTTGCAACTTCCCTGATTGATCTTTTAATTGGTTCAGTCAACACTCCTATCTTTGCTCACAACATGTTCTAATTGCTACAAGCAGCTGTAGCCCTGCCCAGATCACAGGGACAAGGTGGGTGCCTCCAATCAACCCTGCTGTCACCCATAGTCTACAAGAAGCCAAGAAGGCTAGAAGGCTAAATTGTGCTTGAAAAATGAGTGCAATGAAAAACAAACAGAAGCACAGTCTCCTGTTGCAACAACCACACTCACAGTCATGCCCGTTGTAGCAATCACTCCACTATTCATATGCATACCCACATGTAGCATGCCTTGAACTTTTCAGCACTGATGCAATACAACTGAAAGAAGTTAAATCAATAAACAAAACAAACCTTATAACTAGTGCACAGCATGCTGCAAATACTGCCTAGGTCTCCCTTCAACAAAATGCATCTTGTCCTGTCTCAGTGTTCATGCTCTTTAAACAGATTGTCCAGGAGCTCTCTGGCCTGATCTCATATCTTCCCAGCAGAAAGATTTTTATCTCCATTTGAGATAGGATTTCAAGTTGAGGCCGAGTGAGGAAGAGGGGACTGGTGGATGTAAAGAGTGAACCTTCCCTCTCCCCACTCCTGGCCTTGTGTAAAGTTCAAACCAACTCCTATATAAGTGATTTCATTCACAAGTATTTCATGAAAGAGGTTCTTGTTTTTGGACTGTTCCACTTATGAGAAAACTGAGACCAGGAGGTTAAACCCATCACTTAGTTGCTCCACCCTTGTTTTCGACACATCTCCTCTGTCTTTCCCAAGACCTGTGTTATTTTTACCACTTGTAACTTAACATTCTCCACCTTCAGTCTCATTGGATGGTCTCCCTAGGGCTCAACGACAACATAATTTAAAAAAAAAATTAAAGGAGCTAAAATGAGTCCATCCTAATTGTGTAGAGATGAGAATAAGTCAAGAGTCAGAATTGGGCGGGGGGTGCCACGTGCTAGGAGACATACCTTGTGCGCAGGGATCACTGACACTGCAGGCAAAGGTAGATTTGAACAGTTTTCTTGGGACATGGGCTCTTGAATGCAGGTTCGTTCATTTGTAACTTGTAGGATGTCACAAATGCCCCCATCTTTTAACATATTATTTATGTTGTACACAGTGTCACTGCTCAACAGATGTAAACAGTGTTAGAGCCTTCACATTAGTGACTCCCTCCTGCCCTGTGAAATCTGATGACATTCTCAAGCTGAGGATAGAGAGCCTTCAGCCCAGTACTCTTAAAGCCAACAGACTTTGGGATATTCCAGGTGTGCCTGATCAGCCGAGACTTTGTGACAACATCTTGCACTCAAGGGAACACACTGCAAATTGCATGAAAAGGGGCCAGGAGGTGCTGGTGTACCTGGAACACATGGTACAGTGCACACGGATGTGGATTTGAACCCCTAGATCCCACCTACAGTGTACACGGATATGGGTTTGAACCCTGAGTTCCCACCTGCAGGGGGAAAGCTTCACAAGATGTGAGGCAGTGCTGCAGGTATCTCTCTCCATTTCCCCCTCTCTATTTCCCCTTTCCTTCTCCATTTCTGTCTGTCTCTATCAAATAAATAAATATTGAAGACTTAAAAAAATGCATGAAGACGTAGCATCAGTTGACTTAGAATACTTCCTTGAAGACAATTAGAGTGGAGTACTGAGGAAACAACTCCTTAAAGTGACAAAGGGTGACTGAATGAAATATCAAGACATAGAAAGCAGTAGAAATACTGACTGCTCCCTGACTTCATTCCACGCTCTTTGCCAAAGTGTTTATTTTTCTTTTGGAGGAGCACTCTTCTCCCATTGAATCCACATTTATAAATATAAGCAGGTTAGCAATAAGAAAACAAAATACAGTTCATTGCAGGCATTTTGGTTCTCAGAGATGAGAAACATTCACTGTATACCTATGTTCATAGCAACACAATTTGTAACAGCCAAATCCTGGAAGCAACCCAGGTGTCCAACAACAGATGAGTGGCTGAGTAAGTTGTGGTCTAGATACACAATGGAATACTACTCAGTTATTACAAACAATAAATTCACCTTCTTTACCCCATCTTGGATGGAGCTTGAAGGAACTATGTTAAGTGAGATAAGTCAGAAACAAAAGGATGAATATGGGACGATCTTATTCATAGACAGAAATTTAAAAATAAGATCAGAGGGGAAAACACTAGGCAGCACTTGGACTGGAGTTGGTGTATCGCACCAAAGTCAAAGACTCTGGGGGTGGGGGGGAGGTTCAGGCCCTGGAACATGACAGCAGCAGAGAGAACCTAGTGGGGGTTGAAATCGTATGTGGAAACTGGGAAATGTTATGCATGTACAAACTATTGTACTTTACTGTTGACCGTAAACTATTAATCTCCCAATAAAGAAAAGAAAGGAAGAAAGAAAGAAAGAAAGAAAGAGAGGGAGAAAGAAAGAAAGAAAGAGGGAGAAAGAAAGAAAACTTTTCTGAGCCAAAAGATAAATAAACCTGGGTCTGAGGAATGTAAATTCCTCAATGGCACTCACATAACCCCTTTAAGAAGAAACCTGAGATAAAATGAAATCTCATAGATCTTCCAGAATTGCAAATGGAGTGTCAGTGGTCTGATACATTTCGTCTAGGAAGAAGAGAACATAGTAAATCATACGGTGGGTCAGGGCGGTGTGGCACATCTGATTGAGTGCACATATTGCAATGTACCAGGGCCCAGGTTCAAGTTCCCATTTCCACCTGCAGGCGGAAGAAGCTTCACAAGTGGTGAAGCAATGCTTCAGGTCTCTCTCTCTCCCCACCTCTCCTTTTCTACTTCCCATCTCTATTGCTATATCTAACACGTAATAAAATAAATATTTTAAAAAAGAAAATCATATATATATATATATATATATATATATATATATATATATATATGCTTGTTATCACAAAAGAGCAAAATGGAAGAAAGGGAAAATGAGAAAACAAAATTAGGTTAACTGCCAGAAGGGAAATATGAGAAGAAGAAGACATATAGGAAGAAATGAGGCACACACACACACACACACACACACACACACACACACACTCTGAGAATTATTTGCATACTTAAAAAAGAAAAATAAAATGTCTAATGATGGGAAGACGGTAGAAAAGCTATAATCAGAAGCAAACTACAAAGACAAAAAAGGAAAGATATTTCAAGTGAATACCATGCCAAGATGTAGGGGGGAGAAAGGAAGAAAAGGAGAAAAAATATATATAATGGAAAGAAGGAAGGGGGGAGGAAGGAAGCAAAAAGGAAGAGAAAGATGGGAGAGGGAGGGAAGTCTAGAGTATGAGCTCTGTATATAGTCACTGAGAAATACAGTTTTATCTAGGATGAGATGGGACACAATTCCAGACAAATCCTGACCTTAGCAGGTTAGGTTTTTGTACATTGACTCAGAAATGCTGTGACTATTTTTGATGGATTAAAGGATTAAGCAAATGTGTAAACTGCGGATGTTGGCAAGAGCCCGGATTCTCAGTGTGGGAAAAGCATACACAAATATGTGGTGGGAGTAGGTAAGGAAGATCCCTGTGGGGACAGATTGGCATTAACAGTATTGGCAAAGATCTGTGATTTCTAAAATACCTGTGAGTGTCACGGGGGGTTGCATATTTCTGTGTGCAGACAGGTGTGCACACATGCACACATTTCCTGTTGCTGTTGAAAGAGAGAAGCAATGAAGGCTGTCGGCAAAAACATCAACAGCCAAATTTTGATTTCTTTCTTTATTTGATAGAACGTAAGAGAAGGAGGAGAGGGAGAGAGAAGGAGAGACAACTGTAGCTCTGTCTCACTGCTCTTAAAGTTTCCCTCCTCCTGCAGGTGGGGAGCGGGAGCTTGAACCTGTGCCCTTGTGATGATAATATGTGTGCTCAACCAAGTACATCACCCACTCATGCTCCACCAAATCTTGGTCTCTAACACCACCCCAAGGCCCATCTACTAAATCAAACCAAATGTTTTTAGACAAAGAGCTGCTGGTTTCAGGTATGGGACAAGAAATAATTGAAGTAAGAAAATGGAGTAATGACCCTTTCTGTTGTTGAAGAACAAGAGCCTCACACACGCCTACTTTTTATTAGTGACTTAATATTGACAAACAAAATTGTGAGATAGCAGGGGTATAGTTCCACACTATTCCTACCACCAGAGCTCTGTGTTCCCATTAATCATTATTTAGTACATAAGATACATATTCTCTGGAGGAAAAAACAGATAGCTAGTACGCTGGTATCATCAGCAAGTATATATATAACTTGTAAGCATGAAGCCCTGAATTCAGTGCCAAGCATTACATAGGACAAAATTGTCCTCATCTCTCTCTCTCTCTCTCTCATGAAATAAGTAAATCTTAAAAATTAATGGAAATTAAAAGTGAGATATTAAAGAGACAGAACACTGAGATGTATGTCTTGCCCTGTGGAACTCTTTAGGAGAGAATGTTCTAAAGGACATTATGGGGTCAACTGAAAAAAAAAACCATTAGAATACACAAGGTAGATTAGATATAATGACAATTTGATCACCATGAGATGGTTCTGCAAGAGATCATCCCCCATTGTTAGAAAACACACACTGAAGAAATTAGGAGGAATAGACTGTGGTATCTTCATTGACTTTCAAATAACTAAAAATAAAAATTTTAAAAAAGGAGTGTGTGTAGCTAACTATGGACATGAGAGAGGTGAAAAATGAAGGGGGTACAATTGTATGTATATAGTAAGGGGTATATGGGCATTCCATATATATTTTTTCTTTTTACAATTGTCTTTAAGTTTGAAACAAAGCTATGTTCTGGGTTGGCTGGTTTTGAGCCTGGGACCCAATGGCATTGGAGAACATTTTGGTGGTATAGTCACAGTCTCTACTCTTCTCTGAAAACAATCAGTCTCCAGGGCATCAACATAAAAGGAAAGAGGGGGCCCGGTGGAGGTGCACCCAGTTAAGCACACATATGTGCAAGGACCCTGGTTCAAGCCCTCGCTCCCCACCTACAGGGGGAATGCTTCATGGGCAGTGAAGCATGTCTATAGGTATCTCTCTTTCTCTCTCCCTCTTTATCTTTCCCTCTCTTCTCAATGTCTCTCTATCCTGTTCAATAAAAAAAAAAATAGAAAAGAAACTAACCTATTTACTTTGTTTCAGAAATATTTTTGTCAGCACTCTGTTTCCTGGGGGTTAAGCCTGAGGTCTTTCCCAGACAAATACTGTGCACTACTTTTTCAAACTCTCCCTCTTCCAACTCAGTGTATCTATCGATGGTTTCAATGAAGCAGCACTGCAAGACATTAGACAGAGTCCCTTCTACACACACACACACACACACACACACACACCTTGACATGTGATTTCTGATATTTCAGGACACACTTCCTGGTTCCATCAGTTTTGATTTGTCAGCTTCTAGTGGAGTGCATCTGGTTCCCTTAAAGTCTGGGCAAATAAAATAGATTCTAGTGGCAACACTCCCCTTCCCCCCAAAAAATAATGAAATATGATACAGAAGATATGAAATGAGCCTAGGAATCTTGCAACCAATGAAAAGCAAAAGGGGTCAACAGACAGCTCAGTGAGCAATATTATAATCACGTCCTGGTATCTGTGAAATGGAGAATCGGTTGGGCTGACCCCTGGCACTCAGACTCTGTTTGATCCTTTGTTCACATCACTCCTGACCAAAGGCAACTGAGGTCACATCCATGACCTGCCCACATGGCCAGCTAACACTCAGGGCCAGGGCATCTGATGACCAGCCCCCTTCAGACCAGACTCTGTATCTATCTATCTATCTATCTATCTATCTATCTATCTATCTATCTATCTATCTATCTCATCTATCTATCTCTTTCCTTAATGTCCTCATTCCCTTTTTCTTTCTTTCAAAGTACCTTCAACTTCACAGGTAAGCTATCTGTCTGGTCCATGGATTATAATTACTTATTTATGTATTTGCCTGTATCTGGAGGCTCAAATATATCACATTCAGTGAGATAAGCCACAAAGAGAAAGACTACCAGATGACATCACTCATAGGGGAACCTTTATGGAACAAGGAGGGAAAGGAAAAACACAAAGGGAATTTGAACTTGGATAGGTAGAGTGTATTGTACCAAAGACAAGGACTGGAGGAGGAGGTGAGGGGAGTGGGTACCAGGGAGCTTGGGATCCTGTGGCAGGATGGTGGAACAGCATTTAACTGGGGGTGAGAATGCTTTGCAGACACCTACCACAAGGAAGTAAAAGACAGTTCCCATATGCCACACAAACCATTTTTCAGTAAAAATTTTTATTGTAAAAAGGGATCTCTCTTCCTCTCTCTCTCTCTCTTTCTCTCTCTCTCTCTTTCTTTCTCTTTCTCTCCCACCTCTGCTTCTACCTAACCTAGGATGAAACCCAAAGCTGTGGTATTTACCTCCAAGCCCTGTGAGTAAATAAACTAGCCTCCCTCTGCCTCCCTGCTTCTAGATGTCTATGTGACTCTGAACGCACCAGCCTACCTTCCTGGTTTGCTGTCTCTTTTTATCATGCCATCTTTCTGTGTTCAAGAGGGAAATTACCTCCTCGGTTTCATGTGAGCAATTGTTCACCTCATCACCTTTATCTGACACATCTTTGCAGTAGGAGGGAAGAGGAGTTTTGCAATGGTGGCTTCCTCGGGAACCACACCTCTAGCTGCCTCCTGGAAGGGTTTGATAAGCTCTCTCCTCCCATCACACAAGGTGATGATGCTGGTGGACTTTTCTGCCCCACCAAAGAGTCAGTGGCCATTCTCAACCCCCCCGCCAAAAAAAATTGAAATATTCCTGAACTGGCTAAATCCTCGGAGCCTCTGACTGCAATGTGAGTGTGTCTGAACTTGGTCCTTAGAGACACAAAGAAACAAATACAGAAGCTGGGGCCAGGCAGTGACATACCTGGTTAAGTACAAGCAGCTGGTCCCCACCTTCAGGGGGAAAACTTCACTAGTGGTGAAGCAGGCTGCAGGTGTCTCTCTGTCTCTTTCCCTCTCTACTTTCCCTATCTCCTCTCAATTTCTCTCTGCCCCTAGCCAATAAATAAATAAAAAATACAGAAGCAAAGGCTCCCATGGAATCACTCAAGGTCACCTTCCTGGACATGAACACACACACACACACACACACACACACACACACACACACACACACACACACACACCCTGGATTCAGCTAGTTGGCTTCACAGGAACTGGACTACCTACCTGCCTTAGGGTAAATAAGCTTTTAAAAACAATGAAGAAAATCTGACTGAATGGCTGGGAATTTCAAAGAGAATTTCTTGATTCACACATAAGCTCATTATCTAAATACCTGTATGAAACAAACAAAAAATGTTTCTGAACCAAAGATGTAGTTCTGATTGTTAGAACACAGAATGCTATGTCTAACACCTCAGAGACCTCAAGCTCAAACCCTGACACCGCATATACCAGTACTGAGAAGTGATCTCCTCCCTCTCTTTTCTCTCTCTCTCTCCCTTCTCCTTGACCCTCTCCTTCTCCCTCTCCCTTTCTCTCATAGGTGAAATTCCTTACCTCTCTCATTAATCTTTTTAAAATAATGAAATAGGATAAAAGACTTTTTTCTTACTTGTAGTTCAAATCCTCCCTTCCATAAAAGATTTAAAATGCAGATTCTTGGGCAAGGGCAGGAAACATTGGTGATGGATGCAGTGTGGACCACATAACCTGACAATCTTGTCACTAACTATTAATCACAAATTAAAAAAATGGAAGGGGGGAGAAAGGCTTTTATGTTTCCTGGCTGCACACCTAGCTATGCCTTTATCTAGATTCCAGGTGATTTGTAACTGATAAAAACTAACTAACTACTCAGTAACTAATAGCAGTAGAACAATTCTGCCAAAATAGTTTCTCCAGGAGAGATTCACTAGAGGAATGACATTTTCATGTCTGTAGAAACTATTACTGGGGCCAGGTGGTGGCACACCAGGTTAAGAACACATAGTACTAAGCATAAGGACCTCCCTACCTCTGAAAGGATCTTGGTTCAAGCCCCTGTCTTCCCACCCCCTGCAAAGGGGGGGGGGTCATTTCAAAAGCTGTGAAGCAGGTCTGCAGGTGTCTATCTTTCTCTCTCCCTCTCTGTTTCCCCATCTTCTCTCAATTTCTCTCTGTCCTAGCTGGGAGTATGGATTTACCTATCAACACCCATGTTCAGCAGGGAAGCAACTATAGAAGCCAGACCTTCCACCATCTGCACCCCATAATAACCCTGGGTCCATACTCCCAGAGGGATAAAGAATAGGGAAGCTATCAGGGGAGGGGAGGTGATGGGATATGGAGTTTTGGTGGTGGGAACTGTGTGGAGTTGTACCCCTCTTATCCTCTGGTTTTGTCAGTGTTTCCATTTTATAAATAAAAATTAAAAAAAAATAAATTCTCACTGTCCTATCCAATTTAAAAAAAGGAAAAAGTGGCCTCCAGGATCATTGGATTTGAAATGTAGTCATGGAGCCCCAGCTATAGCCCTGGAAACAATATATATGAAATTGTTATCAATGCACATTCCCAGGTCTCTGTGGAAGGATAGGGCAGGACCCCACGTCTGTGCTTTGACAAGCCCTCCAGAAGGCCTGTGAGGCCCACACCCTCATTTATTTATTTTTAGCAGAGCACTGCTCAGCTCTGGTTTATAGTGTTGCTGGGGACTGAACCTGGACCTTCAGTGCATCAGACAAGAAAGGCTTTCTGCATAACCATTATGCTAAGTCCCTCACCCAAGTCTTTATCTGAACGAAAATGCACCCAGGGAGTGGTAAATATATATATGGCCTTGGGATTAGGGATGATGTTGATTGGTCTCCTTATACAACTTTTGAAGGCATTCATCAGCTTCACAAGCAGAGACCCCAACAGTCTTTGTGAAAGAGAGACTTGGAAAGCATCGTAGGTGAGTCCCCAAACACAAACATGGTCCGAGTCATTGTTGGAAGATGTGTGATCCTCGGAACTCTGGCCCAAACAACTTTTTGACACAGGAGGAAACAGTGTAACATAGTGTTCTTTCTGTTTTGATTCTTATTACTTTTTTTGCCATCACCGTTATCACTGGGGCTCGCTGTCTGCACTACAAATCTACCACTCCTTGCAACCATCCCCCCTTTTTTTCTTTTATTTTACTTGATAATACAGAGAAATGGGGGGGGGGTGTTAGGGAGAAACACCTGTAGGATGGCTTCACTTCTCCTGAAGCTTCCCCCCACTGTAAGTGGGAAGAGGGGACTTGAACCCAGGTCCTTGTTCATGGTAATGTGTGTGCCATTGCCTGGTCCCAAGGTAACTTTCACTAGGACATTAGAGACTGTTATTCCAACTTCTCCAGTTTATTTAGTGTCTTGTATAAATGCCAAGTGATGTGTAATGGAGGACAAAGAAAGTCAATACACGGTTTCCTCAATCAGGGGCCTATTTTGATAACTTTGAAATCTTAAAATGCGATCATGGCCGAGGAAGGTGAAGTGTTGGCTGTTGCAACAGCTCTGAGGATGTGTGAGGCCTCTGGAGATTGGATCAACAGCAACCTTGCACAATCAGTCCTGTTTGGGCTGAAGATTCAGTTCAGCTCAGCCAATGCTTCTCACCTTATGCTTTTAAACTCAGTGAAAGGGGGTGGGCTATATAATGCTTACCCAACATGTAATGAGATCAAAATAGTGACAATACTATGCCAATATGTTCCAAGAAAACATTAACCCACTTTCTGCCCTGCTGAGATCTGGTAAATGAGTCAGTCAGACAACAATTGCTCTTTTCCAAAAGCTAAGTTAATGGGTGGATAGGATAATGGTTATGCAAACAGACTCTCATCCCTGAGGCTCCAAAGTCCCAGATTCAATCCCCCCACACACACACCACCACAAGCCAGAGCTGAGCAGTGCTCTGGTATAAATAAATAAATAAATAAATAAATAAATAAATACATAAATACATAAATACACAAATAAATAAATAAATAAATACAAGATAAATCAACTGAAACAAAAAGCTAAGCTATCTGTTTCAAAGTCTGGACTAGCTACCGTCTATGTTTGTTGATCATGGAAGGAAGGCGAAGGGTACATGTTGCTTACGAAACAAAACAGTTGTGGTGGTGATGACCCCTTAAAAATAAATTGCAAGTGCAGCTACGATTATAGCCGAACCCCTGCTACGCTTCTCCTCTGTGAAAGCCCTGGGGATCTGGGGCCATTTTTAAAGGCTCTGAAGTGACCAGAACATTAGCTCATTTCAGAGAGTACAAAATGAAACACTATCTATGAATTCCAATAAGTACGGTCTGGGAAGATGACTTCTCAGAACAGCGGAAGCCTTTATGGAGATTTCAGCTGAGATGATGGTGTTTGTAAGTGATCCCCCCCCAGCCCCCACCAGAGCTGTTCACTTTCAAGAGTACACTTACATCACTAATTGTTCTCACTCAGAGGGTGAGAGCCTCCCCTGCAGCCCCTCCTCTCTCCCCTCCTGGCATCCCAAGTCCACAAAAGACTCCCAGGCAGACAAAAGGTTCTCATCTCAGAAGGGGCTCAAAGAAACAAACAGCCTTCTGGGTGAGAAGCAAGATTGACAAAGACTTGTGGCACATCTCTGAAAGGGAGAAAGAGCATGTAAAAAACAAACAAAAAAACCAATAGCCAGGGCTGAAGAAGACAGAATCATGGTTCCTCAGGAAACTTCCCTGCCTGAGGTTTGGAATTTGGTCGCTGGTTCAATTCCTAGCACCACCATCAGTCAGAGTGGCCCAATCTGCCTCTGCATCTCTCTCTCTCTCTCTCTCTCTCTCTAAATATCATTAATAAATAAAATATACTTTTAAAATGATGCAGGCCAATAATGACTTCACACATTTGGGGAAAAGAAAGTAAAACTGAAATCTCTGAACAGATTGTCCAGCAATTAAAAAATAAATAAATAAATAACATCCCTGGGAAGAATTTTTTAAGCCCATTTATAAATTATCATAAGTAGTTAATTTCATGCACTTTAGAAATATTAATCTTTTTTTCTTTTAAACTTTTTAAAGATATTTTTTATTAGTAATTTAATAATGATCAACAAGATTGTGGGATAAGAGGGGTACAAAAATCCATACATTTCCCACCACCAGAGTTCCGTATCCCATCCCCTCCACTGGACGCTTCCCTATTCTTTATCCCTCTGGGAGTCTGGAACAAAATTCTTTATGGGCTGCAGAAGGTCGGTAGTCAGGTTTTTTTTTTTTTAATTATTGGTATTATCTTTGTTTATTTGACAGAGACAGCCAGAAATGATAAGAAACTGGGTGATAGGGAGAGAGCGAGAGGCACCTGCAGACATGTTTCAATACTCACAAGGCTTTCCCTCTTCAGGTAGGAACTGGGGGCTCAAACCCAGGCCCCTGTGTATTGTAACTTGTGCACCCAACCAGGTGCACCACCACCCAGCCCCAATATTAAGCTTTTTCTAATATCTAAAGCCAGACAATTAACAAATGGATTCTAGTTTGAAACCCCCCCCCCCAAGTTCCCAAGTTCCCAGTTTTGTTTTGCTTTTTGTTTGTTTTTATCATGTTCATGCAGAAGATGGCGACTCAAGGTTATCTTGCTAAGGACCATGGACATGTGTCAAACTAATAAAAACACAGATGTTGATTTTTTTTTTTCTGCTTGTTTGTATGTTTGTTTTCTCTAGTTATCACTGCATCTTTACCACCTCAGGATGACTTCTGACTTCTTTTTTTTTCAGATAGAGAGAAACAGAGATAGCGCCAGGCAGGGGCTCACCCGTTACAATACACAAGGACTTGGGTTCAAGCCCCCGATCTCTACCTGCAGGAGAAAAACTTTGTGAGTGGTAAAGCAGGGCTGAAGATCACATGCTCTCTCTCTCTCTCTCTCTCTCTCTCTCTCTCTCTCTTTGTTTGTTTTGTTTTGCCTCCAGGATTATTGCTGAGGCTAGATGCCTTGACTACTATGAATTCACTATTCCTGGCGGCCAATTTTTGCCATTTTTTATTGGATAGGATGGCGAGAAATTGAGAGAGATGGGGAGATAGAGAGGAAAAGAGAAAGAGAGACACCTGTGGTCTGGGAGGTGGCACAATGGATAAAGCATTGGACTCTCAAGCTTGAGGTCTTGAGTTCGATCCCAGGCAGCACATGTACCAGAGTGATATCTGGTTCTTTCCCTCTCTCCTCCTGTCTTTCTCATAAATAAAATGTTTAAAAAAAAAAAAAGAAAGAAAGAGAGACACCTGAAGTCCTGCTTCACCACTTGTGAAGCGTCCCTGCTGTAGGTGGGGAACAAGGACTTGAAACCAGATTCTTGTGTGAGTCCTTGCACTTAGTACTATGTGCGCTTAACCCAGTGTGCCACTGCCTGGATCTCTTTGAATCTCTATCTCACCCCACCTCTCCTGATTTCTTGCTGTTTCTAACAAATGAGTAAATAAATATCATAGACCTAACACGTTATGATTGGGCCCTCCTCAATCGCTGTCGAACAGGCCATGGCCCGTGTACCGCTATGTTCCATCGCTGGGGAGCCAGAGACGACCCGAACTGCCCCTGAGGCTCCAGACAGACTATGACCCACATAGTCAACGACTGCCACCTCTCCAGATTCAAAGGAGGTCTCGAAACTTTACATCAGGCTCAACCTGACGCTGTTGACTGGCTACGGAAGAAGGGCAAACGCTAGAAGAAGAAGAAGAAGAAGAAGAAGAAGAAGAAGAAGAAGAAGAAGAAGAAGAAGAAGAAGAAGAAGAAGAAGAAGAAGAAGAAGAAGAAGAAGAAGAAGAAGAAGAATAGATAAGTAAATAACATAAGTAAATATAAATTTAAAAAATGACAGAGAGAGAGAGAGAGAGAGAGACTACAGCACCAAACCTTTTTCCATTGTGGTGGAGGTCAGGCTTAAACCTGGATGTCAAGTCAATCACTTCACCTTTCCCTGTGTGAATTCACTTCATACTCATCCTTCCATCTTTGATGTTTGCAAGCAAGTCCCTGGCCTTTCTTCTGGTTCAGAGCTCTGCTTAGGGCGTTTGCCTGCTCTGAGAAGTCTGAGTTCTCAAGGCAGGAAGATCGTGCCCTTCTAGCAGTGAGTCACCACAGAGAAGCAATGAGGAACCCCACTCAGCAAGGGAGGCTGTTGGGTTGTGGAGATCAGTGTGAAGAATCCTTAAAACAAGAAAGCTGGACATGGCTTCAGATCCAGCAATGCCACTCTTAGGCATGTGTCGAAAGGACAGGCAAACAGTGACACATGCACTCCTGTGCCCAGGGCAGCATTATTCACAATAGACAAAATGGAGAAGCAGCCTAAATGCCCATCAACAAGTGACTGGATGAAGAAACTACTGTGCAGGGGCTGGGTGGTAGCACCCCAGGTAAGCATGCATATTACCATACTTAAGGGCGTGGGTTTGAACCCCTGCTCCCCACCTGCAGGAGGATGCTTTGCAAGCATCCCTCACATTATCTCCCCTTCTATTCTCAGTTTCTGTTGTGTTCAAGAAAGAAGGGGGAAAAAAGGGCGGGGGCGGAATGGCCACCTGGACCAGTGGATGTGTAGTACTGACACTGAGCCCAGTGATAACCCTGACAGTCATTTTTTTTGTTTAAAGAAGTAATGGTAGGTATACTCAATGGAATACTACTTGGCAATAAAAAATGATGATATTAGTTAAAGAAGCGAGTACAATAAAGGAAAATGCCAGATGAAATGTGGACTGGGTATGGAGAATTGAACCAAATCAAAGGACCCTGAGAAAGAAAGGAGGGGTGCTGGAGTCCTAGTGTAGAATAGAGGAGAAGGACCTAAGTGGGGGGTCTTGTAGACACCTCGCCACTTATCATGGGGAGATGAGAGGCTATATCCATGTGTCAACAACTGTAGTGTAAACCACTAACCCTCCACGCCCCCAAAATGGAAGGGAAAACCAATATTGTGTCTTCTGGAGCAAAATGGATAGAATTGGAAGTGATTATGTTCAGTGATCTCCCAGTGATAGAGCACATAGTTCTCTCCAAGGAAACCCATGTGTCAGCTCCTCCTCCAACTTCCAGCCAGCTCCAAGGCTAAAGTAAGTAGGTGAAAGCCAACTACAAGTTCATTTTACTCCAATGTGAACTATGAAGAATGGAAATTTATGAACTTGCAAAAAGAAAAAAAGAGAAAGTAACCAGCCTGAGACTAAGACGTTGGGAGAGTTACAGTGGTTCCATGGAAAGGGGGCACAGAGCCCTGTGAACTGCTATTAAATCATGAATATTTTTTAATGGAGGTCACCAGCTGGTTGGGTAGGCACATGTGAATTCTAATAAATCTCTTAGCCATGTGTTATCTAGAAGTTTCCACTTTCCCCAAACATGTTACAGCCCAATGCAAAACTCTAGTTGAGTACCATGCCCAAATGAATGTTTAGTGACTACAGTCCATGCTCAGTTCTGAGACTCCATGAGTCAGATTCTGCCTCCAGGGCTTAGCAGTTGGCAGAGAAAAAAGGATACAAAACCTAGGAGGGGAACACACTGCAGGAACTTCACTCTCCATCACCATCCTGAGGATTCTGGGAACTTCCACAGAGGAAACTGTCAAGGACAGGTGAGCAGACACCATTCTTAAAAGGCTTGTAATTTTTTTATGAGATGGATTAAAAAATATTTATGGGGGCTGGGCGGTAGTACACCCAATTAAGAGTACATAGTATGAAGCGCAAGGACCCACACAAGAATCCAGGTTCTAGTCCCCACTCCCCACCTGCTGGGGGCAAGCATCACAAGTGGTGAAGCAGGTCTATATCTATCTATCTATCTATCTATCTATCTATCTATCTATCTATCTATCTTCCTCTCCTCTCTCAATTTCTCTTTGTCCTATGAAATAAAATATAAGGAGAAAAGAAAAAAAAGGAAAAACTGGCTACCAGGAGTGGTGGATTTGTAGTGCAGGCACCGAACCCCAGTGATAACCCTGGAGGCAAAAATATATAAATAAATAAAAGCAAATTTAATTTCCTTTTGAGTGAGATACAGAGAGAAAGACCATAGCCCTACTCAGTCTGGCTGATGGTAGCAGTCCCGGGGATTAATCCTGGGACCTCAGAGCCTTTTGCATGAACGTCTTTTGTGGAACCACTATGCTATCTCTCAGCCCAATATTTTATTTTAATTAGATAGATGAATAGATGCTAGATAGATAGGTGATAGATATGGATGCTGATAGATGATAGATAGGTTAGATAGATAGATAGATAGATAGATAGATAGATAGATAGATAAACTAGAGTACTAGTTAGCTCTGGCTTATGATGGTTCTGGTGACTGAGTGAAACGGATTTCAATAGCACAGAGAAATGGTATTACAAAGTGAAAAAGATTCCTCTAGACCCCAAGTCACCACACAATGCCATGTCTGCTTTGTCATTCTCTCTCTCATAACCTACCCAAGAGTACGTGGCAGACAAGAACTCTTCTCTGCAACATCCTTCCTCGTGGATTTTCTAAGAAGAATATTCTCATACCTCAACTTAGGGCAACGATCAACATCAGGAAACAAGTTCTGATACTGAGCTATTACCTAACTTCCCGGAGATGATCTTAACTGCCCACCCCTCGCCCCCACTGGCCCATGGTCTCATGAATTTCTGTGCCTTTGAAAGAATACATGGGATGCTCATTTTGCATTGATCTTGGGGAAGTCCCCATAGGGGAGAAGCATCCAACTATCTGAGCTTCTCAGCCTGTGATCTCCCCGTGATAGATCGCACAGCTCTCTCCAAGGAAACCCATGTGTCTGCTCCTCCTCCAACCTCAAGCCAGCTCCAAGGCTAAATGTTCCCTCTGACAGCCAACTTTTGAACAGTGAGATTACCGCCAGAAAAAAAAAAAAAAAAAAAAAAAAAAAAAAAACTGGCTCAGTTTCTCCCTCCCCTGTCCTGTCTCCCAGCCAGCTTCTTCCCCTCCCAGTCTGCCTTGTGTCTGACACAAAAGCCACATCAGACACAGGCACAGCCTGTCAGCAAGCCTTGGGCAGCCCAAGATTCTCGTAGTTGTGGGGGGTCAGAAACAGACAGGATGCTTAATCCCAGGCTTTCACATCTGGAAGAAGGCACGGAGCCCAGGGCTGGCTGGCCAGGTGAGGGGAATAAAGATAATAAGTGCTCGCTCGCTCTCTCTCTGAGGAGCCTTGCCCTCGCCTTAATTTGGGCTTTGCCAGTTCTAGGGCTCAACATAGTTGGCAACAGCAAACAACAAAACGTCTTCAGCTTAATAGGGGATTTTCACTCGCAAAAGACCTCTAAGCCTTTCTATGCAGATGCTGAAGTGATTTCAACATGCTTTTCCCTAACTGAGCTCAATGTTTTTTGTTTTTTTAAAGCATCTCTTCCAGAAAAATTCACACACTCAGAAACAGACACATTTTAGCACTTGGCTTCTACATGGCCTGTTAAACTGAGGAACAATCATGGGATCTTTCTAATGATGCTTCTAATGTTTCCAGAACTATGAACAGAAGAATCATCTAATGACCAATTACTGGAACACGTGCTTTTCCAGAACTTTCTCACAACTTAATAAGGTTTTCTTCCATTTGCAAAAGGCATAACATTTATCATTTGTCTTATTGGGAGAAAAATAAAATAAAATAGAGCAGAGTTTTCCTAAAAGCAGAAGACATGTAGAGAAACATATTCCTTTTAAAAAATATATTTTATGTGTGTAAGGACCTAGGTTCAAGCCCCTGGTCCCTAACTGCAGTGGGAAAACTTCATCAGTAGGGACACAGGTGTGCAGGTGCCTCTCTCTCTCACTCTCTCTATCTCTATTTCCCCCTCCCCTCTCAATTTCTCTCTGTGTCTACCCAATAATAAATAAATAAAAAGATGCTTAAGTAGTTTAAAAACATTCCCTTTATGATTTTTAAGTGAAAGAGAGAGGGGGAGAGAGGAAGAGAGAGAGAGACATCAGGACTCCTGCTCAGCTCTGGATGATGGTGGTGCTGAAGACTGAACCTAGGACCACAGAGCATCAGGCATGAGAGCCTCTTGCATAACCATTATGCTGTCTCCCCAGCCCTAACATTTCAATAGTTTTTCTACCTTTGTTTGCTTAGTTTCTTGATATTACACATACATTCATAACCTCCGTCCCTCCAGCCCCCAGTAGGTGATCTCTTGCTCCTTGCTTCTGTTAGAGGCTGGAGCAATGAGCCCATGGGATGGCTGTGGACCTCCCCACCACCATCTCTACTTCCACACTAGGCTGTTCTCAGTCAGTGGAATGATTCGTTCAATCTGACCTTCCTTTTTTATTTTATTTTATTTTTAAAAATTTTTTTGCCTCCAGGGTTATCTCTGGGGTTTGATGCCAACATTATGAATCCACTGCTCCTGGTAGAAGCTAACCCCCCCCCCTTCTTTTTTGCCTTCAGGGTTACTGCTGTGGCTCAGTGCCAACACTATGAATCCACTGCCCCTTTTTCATTTTTATTGGATAAGACAAAGCAATTGAGAAGAGAAGGGGGGATAGAAAGACAGACACTGGGAGTCAGGCAGTAGCACAGCGGGTTAAACGCAGGTGGCACAAAGCACAAGGACCGGTGTAAGGACCCCGGTTCGAGCCCCCGGCTCCCCACCTGCAGGGGAGTCGCTTCACAGGCGGTGAAGCAGGTCTGCAGGTGTCTGTCTTTCTCTCCCCCTCTGTCTTCTCCTCCTCTCTCCATTTCTCTCTGTCCTATCCAACAATGACGACAACCATAATAATAACTACAACAATAAAACAACAAGGGCAACAAAAGGGAATAAATAAGTATAAAAAAATAGAAAAGAAACACACCTGCAGACCTGCTTCACTGCTTGTGAAGCTTCCCCCCATTTCTATGGCATTTATTTCATCACTGATATGAATTATTTCCCCTCCTCTTATTAACTCTTTGACTTACTAGACACTTCATTATTATTACTGCTGCTTTTATTTTATTTTATTTTTACCAGAGCACTGCTCAGCTCTGGTTTATGGTGGTGTGGGGGGATTAAACTTGAGACCTTGGGACCTCAGGCACAAGAGAGTCTCTTTGCATAACCATTATGCTATCTCCCCCATCCTTACTAGACACTTTATAATATTGGAAGGTAGCTATTTGAATGCCATCTTTTTTTATTGATTGCTGTTGGTTGTGGTGATGATGTTACAGGGATGGCGTATAATGAGATGTGGAAAGATATGAGACGAAGTCTCACTGACGAGTGTAAGATGGGCACAGAAGGGAGGTTGATTTGAAAGATTTCAGAATGATTGAAATCTGATGACCACCGGAGCAACTCAAAGACCTGAGTTTGTCTATGGAGGTGTGGGGAAGAAGACTGAGTTGTTAGGGAGGCTGGATCCAGTATTCCATGTCTGTCACTGGTGGGGTACATGGCCCAGAAAAAGCAGCTTTGCCCCTCAGGAGCTTAAGTTTCCTTGTCCCTAAAGTGGCCTGTCTGTTCATGCTGCTGGACTGTTCCATGAGTCAAGAGTTGACCGTCCACCTAAGTGCTGGGAATAGCATCAATACTATCTTGAGTATTCTTTGAGTGAATTACCTTGTCATGTTACATTTCAGAAATGAAACTCTAGTTCATTGTAAAGTTGATCATGTTGTGTCAAAGGAGTAAAGCAAACACGACTTACCACCCCCCCCTTTTTTTTGTATAGAAGAAACAAAATTACAGTCAAAATGGCCAGTTTATCAGAATGTCATAGGAGCTAGGTGGTAGCTCGCCCAACGAAGCGCACAGAGTACTAAGAACAAGATTCCAGATTTGAGTCCCCAGACCCCCACTTACATAGATTAGGAGTGTTTTTTTTTTTCCTCAAGAAGATAAAATCAATACACGTTTACGTAAGCTCATCAGTTACTTATTGATAACGCCGAAGAGAAGAAAACATCAATTTGCAAAATGCAGAAAATATGCTACCATTCAAAAAATGATTATTTTAACCTTCTAAAAACAGAAGGAATACATGTAAAAGCTCTAAGGCCCAGAGGTTTCTCTCAGATGGGAAATAGAGAAAATAAATAAATAAGCCACTGAGTGAACTTTCACAGAAAAGGAAAGAACTGAAGCATGCACGCACAAAGCAACAAAGAAAATCATGCAAAAATATAAAAGTTTGATAAGTCATAAAATATCTTCCTTCAGAGGTTTCTTTTTTGTGTTCCTTTTCTTACTGATTAGTGACATGACCTTTGTTTTACAAAGTTACAAGATAACAGAAGTACAAGTCTGCACTGTCCCCACCACCAGAGTTCTAAATCCACATCTCTCCACTGGAAGCTATGATGACTCTTTTTGTATTAAGTTGTTCAGTGGGTTCATCAGTTGACCTCATACTTCAAAACAAAATAGAATGCTCAACACTTAAAAAAAAAAAACTCAAAGCTTGGAAGATCCAGCCTTTAGTTGTCGTGTATGATATTTTCTTCTCAATTACTGCATGAATAGAATCTGGCAAAGAACAAGTTGTTGACTGGACCTATAGCCAACCTCTACACAACACTACCCCCCCCCCCAAAGCTACATTTAGATCACATCCAAGAAGCCACCCTATTGAATCTAGGACTCTCTAAAAGATAAACGAGGCACGACAAGATGATTATTGAGGCCTTCTATAAATGGAAAACAGTGAACCTAATTTGTCCCCCACTTTTAAAAGCAAGATAGATGATAAAAAGTAGACATTTGCTCTGATTTATCTAAAAGGCCTGCGCTAGCACCAAGTACAGTAGCTGTGATGATGGGGACAGTGGGCTGGTACTCTTGAGCCAGATGTTGAGTCAGATGTTGTGGGCTAGCTTCAGTTCCTATTTTACAGTTGACATTCTCCCTCTCTCTTTTAACTTGGGGGACATTAATGATCTATATTAAATACAGTTGTTGGTACATGTGAGAAATTTCTCAGTTTTCTGCAAAACACTCACCCCCAGCCTAGTCCCCTCTCCAATGTCAGGCACCAGGACCTGAAACCTCCCCACTCCCTGTCCCAAGTCCTTTACTTTGATGCAATACACCAAACCCAGCCCAAGTTCTGCTCTGTGCCTTCACTTCTGTTCTTATTTCTCAACTTCTGTGCATGAGTGAGATCATCCCATATTCTTCTTTCTCTTTCTGGTTGATCTCACTTCACATGATCTCTTCAAGCTCCATCCAAGGTGACTTGAAGAAGGTGAATTCACCATTTTTAATAGCTGAGTAGTATTCCATTGTGTCTATAGACTACCGCTTGCTCAGCCACTCATCTGTTGTGGGACACCTGGGTTGCTTCCAGGTTTTGGCTATTACAGATTGCACTACTAAGAACATAGGTCTACACAGATCTTTTTGGATGTGTGTGTTGGATTCCTTAGGATATGTCCCCAACAGAGGAATAAGACAATGAATTAGAATGGTACATGAAGGAAAATGATGCATGGGATATCATTGAAAATTCAGTACTGCCTTAGCTTGAACACTTAAACTGAATTTTGGGTTTTTCCTCTTCTTTTTTTTTTTTTTTAATTTGAGGGAGAGAACAGAACAGGGTTCTACTCCACACGTTTATGCAATGTTGAAACTCTAAGCCAAGATGTCACACACGTATGTACTGTACCTCTGACCCACCTCCCTGGCTCCAGAGGACTTGAGTTTTCCCTCTAATGCTCACAAGCCCTTGTCTCTTCCTGATTATTGGATAAGTGATACAAGGTTGTAAAATTCATAAAATCATTTTATCCCCTTTAGGATTTATTAAGGAGACTAGGTGGTGCCTCCCAAGGTAGAGCCCATGTCACCATGCCCAAGGACCTGGGTTCAAGTCCCTGGTTCTCCCCCTGCAGGGGTGAAGTTTCTCAAGTGGTGAAGCATGTTGTGTTGTCATGTGTCTCTCTCCCTCTCTCCCTCGCTGTCCTCCTGTTCTTTCTCAATTTCTCTCGGTCATATCAAATTAAGTACACATACATAGAGCACAAGAGAGAAAGTAACTTTATTTTAGATCCCTATCAGCTTCGGAACTCTTCCTTCCAGAGAGTCTAGATGTAGCCATACAAGAACTGAGAAAGTATCCAGGCACTAGCACCTGCCATAGGAAGAAAAAGCAAGCAAGGCAACTACCCATGGTCTGGACATTCCCAGGAGTCAGGGGATCACCTTGGAATCTCTCCACCTCTCACTTGGCTTGAGGCAGGGTTTTTGCATAAAGTTACAGGAGAGCTGTTGATGCAATGAGCTGATGAATAGATTCCTCCACCTCCTCTTACTCCCTGTCATTTCCATAATAGAAGACAATATCTTTCCATTTCACAATTATCGATGGAAATCACAAAACTAACACCTGAGAGGAAGGTGACACTAACAATCCCACACTCCTTCTGAAATGGTTAATGGGGACAGCTTTCTGAGGAGGTGTGTATAACTCTGAAGAGAAGAGTTTATAGAAGGATCATGCCATACCCTAGTGGAGGTCTCTCAGGGTTGGAGATCAATTACATCTGCTTCTTAGTTTGACAGGAAAGTCCACCACCGCTGATATTCTATCCAGCATTCCCCAAAGCAGTTACTCAGTGCTTCTCTCTCCCAGAAGTAGTTTCAAAGACAGGAAACATTTTGTGTAGTCCTTGCTCTTAAAGAGCTTTAAGATAGGAAGACCAAATAAAGAGCACTGCATAACTACCTGCAGTAGAAAGGGTAGCTGCATCCTAGCAACTGGCAGTCCATCCAGGCGAGCGCTTAGACAGCTTTTAAAAACATCTCTGTACTTCGAGACAACTTCCTCTCAACAGTTGAGTACATAACTATATCCACATGTAAACATGTGTAGTTCTCTCACCAGACACCAAATCTATCAGAGCCTTTCCTAGTGGACTTCTCAGAGTTCCAGAACTCTGAGAAACACATTTCCATTGATCATAAGTCATCAAGTCTAGGGCTGGCAGAATAGTTTACTTGAACAGTGTGCTGCTTTGCCATGTGCATGACCCAGGTTCAAACCCCACTCCCACTGTATTGATGGATGATTTGAGTCTCTGGTATCTCTCTCTCTCTCTCTGTCTCTCTCTCTCTCTCCCTCTTCCTCTCTCCCTCCTTTCCTCCCTCTCACCAGATCACTGCTTATCTCTGTCTTATGGTGGTGCTGGCGTTTGAACCTGGGACTTTTGCTTTACCTCAGGCATGGAGGTCTTTTTGCAGAACCATGATGCTATCTCCCCAGCCTGACCTCTGTTCTCCTCAGGCTTTCATCCTGCAGATGACTTTCCCATCATTGGCTGGTTGTAGTCTTTGCATGTTGTCTCCTGTGTGTTCAGTCTTTGTCACAGTGGTCTGTGATTGTTCTAGTTATAGAGTGTGACCAGAAGTACAAGCTCATTGTCAATATTTGCTGCCCTAACCTAGAATCCACAAGTATCTCCAGGCTTGTCTGGATCCTCTCATCATTACAGACATTTGGAAGTGGCAACCTGAATTCTTTTTGATTGTTTACTGTCTGGTATTTTCACTGAAAAGAGTTTGGGAAGTTTTAGAGACAAATACATCAGGAGTTCAAACTGATTAAACCAAATTCAAGTTTAGGGTGACAAGATTTTATTTAATTTCTTTAGTTCTTTAACTCTGTTGTGGAAGAAAAAAAAAAAAAAGCACTCTACTCCTTGTGACATCTGTATAATTCTAGGTGCTTTATCCTAAAGTGTATATAAAATATTGCAAGATCTCCATACAGGCACATTACCTACGATATGCTTACTAACATTTAAGACTTTTAGTCCTTTTTAAACCTAGGGTGGATTCCACTGCAGATAGAAGAATTAAATGATTTGAAATCATTCCTTTTTTGTAGGCTCAATATCCAGTTAAGCTGAATATTTATATATGTTTTTACTTTGAAAATTAAAAGATCACTTCATCTTTTGTTTTGTGACTTTGTGAAATATTTGTATACTTAATGCACAAGATCAGGTTTGTTAAGAAAAACCTCAGCCCAAACCAATGACTGGAAATGCTTCCCCCTTCATTTGTGAGGACTCATTTTCACTAATTTTGTTTCTGTCATAATGAACGCATTAAACAGTAAACACATACCACATACTCCCTTTCTTGGATCAAAGGAACGACACAGTACTCTCTGAGATTCAGCTTGTTTTTCACTTTTAAAAATCTCTCCTGGAGGTTAAAGCACTGCATTATATAAATTATCCTGTTATTTCTTCATGGCTACGAGATATGGTCTTTTGTGAATGTAACGGGGTCTGTTCAGTCCATCAAACCCTGATGTAAGCTGTTGCCAATCTTTTCTATTTCACTTAGTGCTGCACGACTAGACTTTCATGTTCATGATACATATTTTTTCTAGCTTATCTTTGAAATAGATTCCTAGAAAAGGGGTTGCTTGGGTAGAACATACAGATAGAGCTTATTGCTAAATTCTCCCCATAAAGGACAAGTTATCATGCAGGTCCACAAACACTAGGCAGGATGTGGCAAGCCTGCTTCCCTTAGACTCCAAAACAGATAATACTTTCAAACTTCCAAGTCAATTAGAAGAACATGTACCAGCAAAGGCCTTTATTCAGAAAGCCCAAAATAGGGTTATCACTACTTGAGCCATTTTGCCAACAAAGTAACGGCTCTGATCAACACGGCTCTGTTACTCTGACTTGTGAATAATAAAGAATTAAAAGAACTGAAAAGAGCACACTGGGAAGGGGAAAGATACTTTTTTATTATTAGTGATTTGATATTGATTTACAAAATTACGAGACAACAGGGGTCTAATGCCACATTTTCCACCATCAGAGTTCTGTGTCCCCATTCCTTCCACTGGAAACTGCAGTGGTTCTCCCAAGGCCACAGATACGGGTTGACTATTATTTCCATAAATAAAATATATATATTTGCCCCCTTCTCCCCCTATGGCCCTGCCTTCTCTTTCTTTCTAAGTCACACCTATTACTTCTGAGTGTCCTTCCTTTTATTATTACTTTTCTCCCCTCTTCTCTCTCCAGGTCCTGATGGAATAGGAATTCAGAGCCCTCTGGTCATCTTCCCCTAACATTTCTCTGCCTCTTGGGGTATGGATCAAAATTCTGTTTTGGGTGCAGAAGGTTGGAGTCCTGGCTTCTGGCATGCATGCACACAGTTTTTGCCAGTTTCTCCAGGCCTTTCTGGGAGAGACAACTCTTGTTCTCCTTATGAACAGCTAAGGAAGCCAGAGGCAGAAAGGCTTAGAACCAGCCCTATCTTGTAAGGGCAGAACCACGGGGTTCCACCACTTGGTGAGCATGTCTGTAAGATGGCAAGCACCAGCAGACTCCCTGCTGGAACCCTGCAGCATGGAGCCCATCCATTGTACCCCATAAGAACTCAGCTCCTCAGAATGCATTATATGGCTTTGAGGACAATTCTGAGGGAGAGAGAAATGAGCTCTCCTTTACTTCCAAAAGCCATCTGAAGAAATCTCCAGTTATCAGCCCATTAAGTTAAAAAAAAAAAATGTGCCGCTCAAATGTGACAACTGCTCCCTTTGAAAGGAAAGATGATCCAGGGGCCAGGGGAGCAGGAGCTCAG
>NW_026648183.1:15000-36791 GCF_950295315.1 Erinaceus europaeus | reverse complement strand
AAATAAAATAAATTTTAAAAAAAAAAGTTCCAGCGGCAAAACCCAAGAGTGGAAAGTGTCCATTGGGACGCGGAGCACTGGCCCCTGGGGAGAGATGTGCGCAGAACACTGCCCAGAACACTTGCCAGGGCTGGAGACTCCCACCAGCTGTGTCTGCTTTTAGTCCCTCTCTGTGTCTTCCAAGTCCCTGCACGGGGGCTGGACACCCTGTGGGAGCCTGAGGCAGCCGGCTGGCTGGCTTTAAAAGGAGACACCACAACCCACTTCCAGCTGCTGAAATTAACCCCTCAGTGGGTCTCCTCCAAACCTGACACAAAGCTGGGGGGGGGCAGTTTAGGCAGCCGGCCCAAGGCTGGTTTCCAGGGCACAGGCCAGCTCTGCGGCATGACTGACAGACAGACCTCCCTCGTGCAAGCACAGTGCAGGGCTCTTCCATTAGAGCAGCTGGCTGCTGTGGCTTTTCAGAACATGAGTGAGTAGGGGGCTGAGACACCCAACAGAAACAGACAGGTGGTCTTCAAACTTCTCTCGGTCTCTATCCAGTAATAAACAAGTAAATAAAAGATTTTTTTAAAATGAAATTTAAAAAAGCAAGGAGACACGTGTCATGGGAGCTGGTGCGCACAGTCCTAAGTGCAACAACCTGCCCAAGGACCAGCACAAGGAGGCAGGTTTGAGTCCCCAACTCCCCACCTGCAAGGGGCAACACTTCAGGAGCGGTGAAGCGGGTCTGTAGGTGTCTCTCTTTCTCTCCCTCTCTCTATCTTCCCTTCCCCTCTCAATTTCTCTCTGTCCTGTCAAATAAAATGGAAAAAGTGGCCATAAGAAGCAATGGATTCGTAGTGCCGGCGGCACAGTGATAACCCTAATAATCCCGGAGAACAGTCATAAAACCGCCACATGGCGGTAGTCATGAGGGTCAGGCCCGGTGGCAGGGCGCACGGCAGAGGCAATGCTGAACCAGGCGGAGGCCTTCTGCCCCCGGGAAGCGCCATCCTGGGGGTAGATGCAGACGCCTAGAGCAGAGCAGCTTGTCTAAAGAGCGGAGCAGTCGCCCTGCAGGGACCTGCAGCCCACACTCCAGTGGCCAGGGCTGGCTCCCCAGACAAAAGGAAATATAAGATAAGGGTTGGGGCTGGGGAGACAGCATAATGGTAATGCAAGAGACTCTTATGTCCCAGGCTCGCAGTCCCAAGTTCAATCCCCGTCACCACCATAAGTCAGAGCTGGTCAGTGCTCTGGTCTCTCTCTCTCTCTCTCTCTCTCTCTCTCTCACCAGGGTTATAGCCGGTCCCTACCTGCAGGGCGAAGCTTCATGACTACTGCAGCCTTGTTGTAGGTCTCTTTCTCTCTCCCTTTTATTTATTTAAGGAGAAAGATGATAGGTGATAGATGGTAGATAAGATAAGATAAGAGAGAAAAAGAGATTGGGGGGGGCTGGGTGGGTGGTGGTGCAACTGGTTGAGCACACATGTTACAATGCACAAGGGCCTGGGTTTGAGCCCCCGGTCCTCACCTACAGGGCCAAGTTTTCACTGTTTCTAGCTCCCCTAGCCCCAGAAAGGCAAAGGAAAATATAGTAGTTCTCTAAGAGTGGTGGTGAATTATTTTAACATGTTCCCGATTCAAAAACCATTATAAAATGTCTATCGTGTGCCAGAGATTATCCAGACTATAACAGTAGAGAAGATAAATAATGTCCTTGTTCCAGTGGGGGAAGGTGTGGGGAGACAGGTCATTAAATAATCAATTAGCAGGAACATATCAGGGAGTGCTAAGTGTAGTGTGAATGATTTAGAGTGACGTGTCAGGATAAGGAACTAGTTGGATTAGGCTAGCAGAAAGAAGGGGACATTAAGGAAAGGACACTGGAGCTGAGCTCTACATGACCAGGGAAGCCACACAGAGAACTCAGGGAGAGTTCTCTCAGGGAGAGAACTCAGGGCAGAGGCTGTGTCCAAGGACGGGAGATCAGACCTATGCCCTGGGTATGGAGGGCAGCAGCAAGGGAGAGCCTGAGACAGGGCACAGTGCCGGCCCACGCTGGGCCTCGTGGCTCGATGTCCAGGGGACGGAGGTTAGTAGGTAGGTTTAGGGTGGGCGGGGGCACGTTCTGAAGCTAGTCCCCTGCCCGTCACGCAGACGGCAACTGGAGGACAAAGCATGAGCTGCTTGGGTCAGGCTGTGCTGCAGACACAAAGCCACCCCCGGGCTCAGGAACTCGAGGGTTTATTTCTTGCTCACTTGCAAAAGGTGTTAACGGGCCATGCCTTTCTAGGCAGTGTTTCTTCATCGATCCAAACCCATTTTATCTCTGTTCTCATCAGACTCGGCCACCAGCAACACGGGACCAAAAACAGGGAAGTGACGTGGCTGTTTCTAGGCCAGATCAGACCTGGTTGGAGTTATAAGTCTGCTCCTGTTGGCAGAAAGAGCTGTAGAATCGCATATGTAAGATAGCCAGGGCCTGGTTTAACTGACGGCCCAGGAAATCTTTAAAAACATAAAATCGGGGGGTCCAGCTACTGGGTGTGAGGACCTGGGTTCAAGCCCCCGGAACCCACCTGCAGGGGAAAACTTCATGAGTGATGAAGCAGGGCTGCAGGTGTCTCTGTGTCTCCCTCTCTCCTCTCAATGTCTCTCTGTCTCTGTCCAATAAAATATTAATAAGATAAAAAAATAAATATTACCAAGCAGTGATAATCTCTGCTAAGGACAGGAATGGGACCAGGACTTTCTGAGCTAGGAGACTCACAACCTTCCTGATGAGAAGTGATGAAGGGGGGGGGGGGTAACAAGGACAGGGATGGAGAGGACTCAGCAGACGCTTGACATCCTGCAACACTTGCCTGGACCACAGGTTCTCCGCGTTGTGCAGGACAATAGGCAGCCATTAAAAACACTTTCTATAGTCATACGTTGCAATCAGAATGTTTAAGGGTGAAACCAAATTCTCCAAGTGACTTTTCCTTGATTCCCTAAACCAGCTGGCTGAGATGTCAGAAGAAGGCTTTTAAAATATAATAGCCAAACAGTTCTGTACTCAGGGCTAGGGAGACAGCATAGTGGCTATGCAAAAGGCTTTCATGCCCGAGGCTTTGAGCTCCCAGGTTCGATCCCCAGCACCAACATAAATAAGCTTGGTCTTTCTCTCTCTCTTTGTAAATTTTTATTATCTTTAGTCATTGGATAGAGACAGCCAGAAATCGAGAGGGTAGGGGGAGATAGAGAGGGAGAGAGAGAGACACCTGCAGCCCTGTCTTACCACTCAAAAAGCTTTCCCCTTGCAGGTGGGGACTAAGGGCTTGAACCTGGGTCCTTATGCACTGTAACATGTGCACTCAACCAGGTGCACCACCACCTAGCCTCCCTGGTCTCTTTTTCTCTGTCTATGTATCTATCTGTCTATCTATCTATCTATCTATCTATCTATCTATCTATCTATCTATCTATTTATGTATCTATCTGTTGGGCAGTACGCCAGCTTCCCCCAGCTTATCCCTGCGGTCTGTTTACATAACCAGTGACCTAGGAACCGCCCTGCCTGCAGGGCACTGGTTCAATCCCCACTGGTTCACGATGTCTTTTTGCTCCGCCCCCTCTCCTTGTCACACCCTGATTTCCACCAGTCTCTTTTCGCTCCACCCTCTCTACATCACATCCTGTTTCCACCCTACTTGGCGAGTATATAGACAGCTGCTCTTCTGTTTCAACACACTGGGGATTGCCTTCCCGCTCCGAGAGTTCTAGAGTCTCTCTCCTGTGATGTTAGCCCAGCACGAGTTCCTGATCCCTCTCCCACGCAGCAGCTAGGTTGGCTCCAGTTGAGTTCTCTCCAACCCAGAGAGCACGTGCTCGGGAAGAAGCCCCCTCAGGCTCTCCCGGCATCTATCTATCATCTTTCTCTATATATCTTTCTCATTAAATAAATAAAATAGTTGGGGGGAAAACAAAAGACTCTGAACTCAGGCTTTTAAAATAGTTGCAAGCTCACTGACTGAATTTTGCTAGATGGAAAGAGGGGTCAGAGGAGGCAGTGAATTCGGCTCTGATGTGGAGGCAGTCACAAACTCATGAGAGGTCAGGAGTCAGAACCGTGTGTGTGTTGTTTTCACCGGGTTATGTTGTTTTCGCCGGGCTGGCTTCACGGGCGGGTAACAGACGACCAGGGACTCATGGTTGAGCTGTAGACAGTATCTCTTTATTCCTGCAGAACGCAGCACAATCTAAGCCCAGCTAAGCTAAAACTAAACTACTACAAACAATCTTGTCCTTATAAATATACTAGCCCAGTAGGGTGGGAACAGGATGCGACACAGAGAGAGTGGAGAGAAAAGTGACTGGTGAAAATCAGGGTGTGACAAGGAGAGGGGGCAGAGCAAAAACATATCATGAACCAGTGGGGATTGAACCAATGCCCTGGAGGGAGGGTGGTGCTCGTTAACAGCGGTTATGTAAATAGAATGAAGTGGTTATGTAAATAGAATAGTGTTAAGCAGGGGGGATTAAACCAATTTCTTCTTCTAGCGTTTGCCCTTCTTCCGTAGCCAGTCAACAGCGTCAGGTTGAGCCTGATGTCAAGTTTCGAGACCTCCTTTGAATCTGGAGAGGTGGCAGTCCTTGACTATGTGGGTCATAGTCTGTCTGGAGCCGCAGGGGCAGTTCGGGTCGTCTCTGGCTCCCCAGCGATGGAACATAGCGGCGCACCGGCCATGGCCTGTTCCATAGCGATTGAGGAGGGCCCAATCATAACGTGCTAGGTCAAAGCCGGGTGGACGCTCGCAGGGGTCTGTGATGAGGTGTTTGTTCTTGACCTCAGCTGACTGCCAACTCTGTTTCCAAGAGACTGGAACAGAGAAGTTCAGTGTAGGCATAGGGGACCAGATTGGGTGACGAGACGTCAAGCGTTGGACAGGGTGGGCGAAGATATCCGCGTATATTGGCAGGTCCGGTCGAGCGTAGACGTGGGAAATGAACTTAGATGATACCGCATCCCGACGAATATCTGGCGGGGCGATGTTGCTAAGAACTGGCAGCCATGGAACCGGGGTGGAACGGATGGTTCCAGAAATGATCCTCATGGAGGAATATAATTTGCAATCAACCAAGTGGATTAAACCAATGAAACAGAAGGGGTATCATGCATACCAACAGGTGTGCAAACCAAGTTTCTGTCTGTCCAATCCAGAGACTTCTGGGTCTCACCGCCCAGCAAGGCCAAGAGCACAAACCGCTGAGGACACTTCCGGGGTGAAGTGTCTCTCCTGGCCACATGGGATGAGATCCTCACAGAATGACAGGAACTCAGAGGTGGGGGCCCTGGGAGTGTTCACCTAAGTCCTCACAGCTTTCCCTCTCACTTCCATACTCATGAGCCACACTGCAGGGCCTGAGTTCCAGCCTTCCCTCCCCCACTTCCTCACCATGGCCCCCTGAGTTAGCACTACAATGCCCCTGGGTTTTAGACTTGCTTTTTTGGAGAAGGAGGCCGGTGAGACTGCTCAGGGGGTGGCAAGGTGGGGTTACTGATGCAGGTCCTCTGAGGATTCAGGGAGGAGATGTGGGGACACCAGCCTAACACGTTGGCTGATAGCCTCTGTTCGTCTCCTTCTCCTTAAGCCCCTCACTCCTCCTCATCTCCTCAAAACTCTCTTACGTTTAGGATAAGTTCAGGCCTCACTCTGACCTGCGGATGCACCCCCCCAAAAAAAAAAGCAGTTGGCCTCTCCGGGTCCGTTCACCCACCCTCGCGTAGGCCTGGCCTTGATGTTCCCCTGACAGGAACCAAGGGGTCACGGCAAACGCAAACTTTCCCAGGAGCCTGAAGGACTGCATATGCCTGGCACCTCAACCTCCTGAAGTTCAGAGGGAATGAGAGAGACAACTCTTGCCCCCTGGAGCACGGGCCAGACCCCAGGCCTGTCTGCAGCCCGTAAGCCTCTCGGAGAGTACAGGGACCCTTCGTGGCAGCATGGCTCTGCTCAGGGGACCATCAGGCAGAACCCCAACATCTGCAGCGCCAGCATGGGCTCTCAGACACAGCGCAATAAAGAGAATTTTAAAGCCTTTTAATGCCTAGCAGGGAATCCGGCCTCTGCCAAAGCACCAAGTAAAGGGACAGGCCAGTGTGTGATGAGCATCTGTGGGGAAGGAAGAGTGAGCAGTGAAGACACTGGGACAGTCAGTCAGTCAGTCAGTCAGTTTCCCCTGCCAGGGACATCCAGCCACCGTGAGCACCCAAATGCGGAAGGCCACCAGGACAGGATGGAGAAACGCTGCCTCAGCCTTGCCCCTCCTTTAAGGAGCTTGCCAAGCAGTGGGAGGAGAGACTGTGGGGAGACGAGAGACAGTGGGGAGGAGAGAGACTGTGAGGAGGAGAGAGACTGTGGAGAGGAGAGAGACTGCGAGGAGGAGAGAGACAGTGAGGAGGAGAGAGACTGTGGGGAGGAGAGAGACTGTGAGGAGGAGAGAGACTGTGGGGAGGAGAGAGACAGTGGGGAGGAGAGAGACAGTGGGGAGGAGAGAGACTGTGGGGAGGAGAGAGACAGTGAGGAGGAGAGAGACTGTGGGGAGGAGAGAGACAGTGGGGAGGAGAGAGACTGTGAGGAGGAGAGAGACTGTGAGGAGGAGAGAGACAGTGAGGAGGAGAGAGACAGTGGGGAGGAGAGAGACAGTGGGGAGGAGAGAGACAGTGGGGAGGAGAGAGACAGTGAGGAGGAGAGAGACTGTGGGGAGGAGAGAGACAGTGGGGAGGAGAGAGACTGTGAGGAGGAGAGAGACTGTGAGGAGGAGAGAGACAGTGGGGAGGAGAGAGACAGTGGGGAGGAGAGAGACAGTGGGGAGGAGAGAGACTGTGAGGAGGAGAGAGACAGTGGGGAGGAGAGAGACTGTGAGGAGGAGAGAGACTGTGAGGAGGAGAGAGACTGTGAGGAGGAGAGAGACTGTGGGGAGGAGAGAGACAGTGAGGAGGAGAGAGACTGTGAGGAGGAGAGAGACAGTGGGGAGGAGAGAGACTGTGAGGAGGAGAGAGACGGTGAGGAGGAGAGAGACAGTGGGGAGGAGAGAGACAGTGGGGAGGAGAGAGACTGTGGGGAGGAGAGAGACAGTGGGGAGGAGAGAGACTGTGAGGAGGAGAGAGACTGGGGAGGAGAGAGACAGTGAGGAGGAGAGAGACTGTGGGGAGGAGAGAGACAGTGGGGAGGAGAGAGACTGTGAGGAGGAGAGAGACTGTGGGGAGGAGAGAGACAGTGGGGAGGAGAGAGACTGTGAGGAGGAGAGAGACTGTGGGGAGGAGAGAGACAGTGGGGAGGAGAGAGACTGTGAGGAGGAGAGAGACTGGGGAGGAGAGAGACAGTGAGGAGGAGAGAGACTGTGGGGAGGAGAGAGACAGTGGGGAGGAGAGAGACAGTGAGGAGGAGAGAGACTGTGAGGAGGAGAGAGACAGTGAGGAGGAGAGAGACTGTGGGGAGGAGAGAGACAGTGGGGAGGAGAGAGACAGTGAGGAGGAGAGAGACTGTGGGGAGGAGAAAGACTGTGAGGAGGAGAGAGACTGTGAGGAGGAGAGAGACAGTGGGGAGGAGAGAGACTGTGAGGAGGAGAGAGACAGTGGGGAGGAGAGAGACTGTGAGGAGGAGAGAGACAGTGAGGAGGAGAGAGACTGTGGGGAGGAGAGAGACTGTGAGGAGGAGAGAGACTGTGAGGAGGAGAGAGACAGTGAGGAGGAGAGAGACTGTGAGGAGGAGAGAGACAGTGGGGAGGAGAGAGACAGTGGGGAGGAGAGAGACAGTGGGGAGGAGAGAGACAGTGAGGAGGAGAGAGACTGTGAGGAGGAGAGAGACAGTGGGGAGGAGAGAGACTGTGGGGAGGAGAGAGACTGTGAGGAGGAGAGAGACTGTGAGGAGGAGAGAGACTGTGGGGAGGAGAGAGACTGTGAGGAGGAGAGAGACTGTGAGGAGGAGAGAGACAGTGGGGAGGAGAGAGACTGTGAGGAGGAGAGAGACTGTGAGGAGGAGAGAGACAGTGAGGAGGAGAGAGACTGTGGGGAGGAGAGAGACTGAGGAGGAGAGAGACTGTGAGGAGGAGAGAGACTGTGAGGAGGAGAGAGACTGTGGGGAGGAGAGAGACTGTGAGGAGGAGAGAGACAGTGGGGAGGAGAGAGACTGTGAGGAGGAGAGAGACTGTGGGGAGGAGAGAGACAGTGAGGAGGAGAGAGACAGTGGGGAGGAGAGAGACTGTGGGGAGGAGAGAGACTGTGAGGAGGAGAGAGACTGTGAGGAGGAGAGAGACTGTGGGGAGGAGAGAGACTGTGAGGAGGAGAGAGACTGTGAGGAGGAGAGAGACAGTGGGGAGGAGAGAGACTGTGAGGAGAGAGACTGTGAGGAGGAGAGAGACTGTGAGGAGGAGAGAGACTGTGGGGAGGAGAGAGACTGTGAGGAGGAGAGAGACAGTGGGGAGGAGAGAGACTGTGGGGAGGAGAGAGACTGAGGAGGAGAGAGACTGTGAGGAGGAGAGAGACTGTGAGGAGGAGAGAGACTGTGGGGAGGAGAGAGACTGTGAGGAGGAGAGAGACTGTGGGGAGGAGAGAGACAGTGAGGAGGAGAGAGACAGTGAGGAGGAGAGAGACTGTGGGGAGGAGAGAGACTGTGAGGAGGAGAGAGACTGTGAGGTGGAGAGAGACTGTGGGGAGGAGAGAGACTGTGAGGAGGAGAGAGACTGTGGGGAGGAGAGAGACAGTGGGGAGGAGAGAGACTGTGGGGAGGAGAGAGACTGTGGGGAGGAGAGAGACAGTGAGGAGGAGAGAGACAGTGGGGAGGAGAGAGACTGTGAGGAGGAGAGAGACTGTGGGGAGGAGAGAGACAGTGAGGAGGAGAGAGACTGTGAGGAGGAGAGAGACAGTGGGGAGGAGAGAGACAGTGGGGAGGAGAGAGACTGTGAGGAGGAGAGAGACGGTGAGGAGGAGAGAGACAGTGGGGAGGAGAGAGACAGTGGGGAGGAGAGAGACTGTGGGGAGGAGAGAGACTGTGAGGAGGAGAGAGACGGTGAGGAGGAGAGAGACAGTGGGGAGGAGAGAGACAGTGAGGAGGAGAGAGACAGTGGGGAGGAGAGAGACTGTGAGGAGGAGAGAGACGGTGAGGAGGAGAGAGACTGTGGGGAGGAGAGAGACTGTGAGGAGGAGAGAGACAGTGGGGAGGAGAGAGACTGTGAGGAGGAGAGAGACAGTGAGGAGGAGAGAGACTGTGGGGAGGAGAGAGACTGTGAGGAGGAGAGAGACTGTGAGGAGGAGAGAGACGGTGAGGAGGAGAGAGACTGTGGGGAGGAGAGAGACTGTGGGGAGGAGAGAGACTGTGGGGAGGAGAGAGACAGTGGGGAGGAGAGAGACTGTGGGGAGGAGAGAGACTGTGGGGAGGAGAGAGACTGTGAGGAGGAGAGAGACAGTGGGGAGGAGAGAGACTGTGGGGAGGAGAGAGACTGTGGGGAGGAGAGAGACTGTGAGGAGGAGAGAGACAGTGGGGAGGAGAGAGACTGTGGGGAGGAGAGAGACTGTGGGGAGGAGAGAGACAGTGGGGAGGAGAGAGACTGTGGGGAGGAGAGAGACAGTGGGGAGGAGAGAGACTGTGGGGAGGAGAGAGACTGTGGGGAGGAGAGAGGCAGTGGGGAGGAGAGAGACTGTGAGGAGGAGAGAGACTGTGAGGAGGAGAGAGACTGTGGGGAGGAGAGAGACTGTGGGGAGGAGAGAGGCAGTGGGGAGGAGAGAGGCAGTGGGGAGGAGAGAGACTGTGAGGAGGAGAGAGACTGTGGGGAGAGGGTCTGTTGAAGGGAAGCGACTTGAGGCGAGAGTTGGAGTAGAGGCACCTTCAGGACAAGGTGCAGGCCGGGTGGTGGCGCACCTGGCTGAGTGCACGTGTCACAGGGCACAAGGACCCAGGTTCGAGCCCCCAGGCCCCACCTGCAGGCGGAAAGCTTTGTGAGTGGTGTAGCAGGGCTGCAGGCGTCTCTGTGTCTCTCCTCTCTACCTTCTCCTCCCTTCTCAACTTCTTCCTTTCTCTTTCTTTCTCTCTTTCTTTCTCTCTTTCTTCCCTTCTTTCTCTCTTTCCTTCTGTATTTGTGTTTATTTTTTATTGTAGAGAGACAGAGAGAAACTGAGAAGGCAGGGGAGATGGAGGAGAGAGACACAGAGACCCCCGCAGCCCTGCTTCACCTTTAGTGAAGCTCTCCCCCTGCAGGTGGGGACCGGGGGCTTGAACCCGGGTCCTTGCACACTTTAACTGCTTGGCCTCCATCAGTTTTTTTTATTTTAAAATTTTATTTACTTTAATTTTATTAGTGACATAATATTGATTTACAAAATTGTAAAGTAACACGGGAATAAGTCCACACCTTTCCCACCACCAGAGCTGCGTATCTCCAGCCCCTTCCTTTGGAAGCTACGACGGTCCTCCCAAGGTCACAGAGATGGGCTGACTATTGTTTCTGTAACTATTTGTCTATATTCATATATGCCTATTTTTCCATAATCCTATCTTCTCTTTCTCCCTTTCTTTCTTTTTATTTTTTAAGAATTGCTATTTTTTTTATTGATTTAAAAATGTTCAATAAGACTGTAGGATCACAGGGGTACAATTCCACACAATTCCCACCACCAGAGTTCCGTGTCCCATCCCCTCCATGGGAAGCTTCCCTGTTCTTTATCCCTCTGGGAGTCTGGACCCAAATTCTTTTTTTTTAATATTTATTGTATTTATTTATTCCCTTTTGTTGCCCTTGTTGTTTTATTGTTGTAGTTATTATTGTTGTTGTTGTTGGATAGGATGGAGAGAGGGAGGGGAAGACAGAGAGGAGGAAAGACAGACACCTGCAGACCTGCTTCACCGCCTGTGAAGCGACTCCCCTGCAGGTGGGGAGCCGAGGGCTCGAACCGGGATCCTCATGCCAGTCCTTGTGCTTTGCGCCACCTGCGCTTAGCCTGCTGCGCTACAGCCCGACTCCCTGGACCAAAACTATGGGGAGCAGAAGGTGGGAGTTCTGGCTTCTTCTCCGCTGGACATGGGTGTTGGCAGGTGGACCCACACCCCCAGCCTGTGTCTGTCTGTCCCTAGTGGGGCAGGGCTCTGGGGAGGGGAGGCTCCAGGACATATGGGGGAGGGCGTCTGCCCAGGGAGGTCAGGTTGGCATCACGGTAGCATCTGCAACTTGGTGGCTGATATCTTGGTATCTTCATAGATATAAAGCAGGACAAATTGTTTAATAATCAGGAACCTAGAAGCAAGAATACAGGCGATGAAATTTGGGGTCTTCATTTTGGAAAATGCTAGTAGGTCTGCTTTAGGTAGATTCCAAGGGGCCCATAATTTTGCTAGTTTGGGGCTGAGCTTGGTATCGCTAACATGCAGGTGGGCCAAAGGCGCTGGCCGGGGAGATGGTGTCAGAGTTGGAAACAGGACTAGAAAGCCCGGTCATTAGTTCCATTTCTTAAAGCATCTTCAGCTGTGCTCACTGCCCTCCATCTCCCTGGTCAAGAGGACTGTGTTCTCTCCACCTGACTACGGATCCAGGCTGGCCCAGTCCCAACTCATTCTGCATCCTGCCATGAGAGGGGATTTTCAAGATGCAAATCTGATCATGTCGTTTCCCTATAAAAAGCCTGAGAGCACCTGCTGCTGGCCTTAAGGGGAAGTCCTGTCGCACCCTGAAGGGTCTGCCCACCGCCCACCTCTCCACCCCCTGTTGCCCCTGCCCCCAGCCCTTCCACCTGAGGCCTCCCATCTATGAGACAGCACTCCCTCAGCATTTCAACTAAGCCGAGCCCTTCCTTAACCCCAGACCATTGTCTAGCACGGTCTCTTTTTCCCGTATTTTGCTAGAGGGTGAGAGACACCCAGGGAGACAGAGAGAGACCACTTGTAAAGCTTCCCCTTCAGGTGAAGGCTGAGGCTTGAATCTGGGAGCTCGCTCGTGGTCACCTGCGCCTGACTGGGTGTTCCACTGCCCAGCTCCCCCCCCCCCACACACACACACACACTGTTTCTTTTCCTGTGTTGCTCCCATGCTCAACTTTTGCAAGACTTCTTCTCTTTCTTTAATACTTTATTTGTTTATTTATTATTTATTTCTTAGAGACAGGAGAAATTGAGAGAGGAGAGGAGAGGAGGAGAGAGGGGGGAGAGAGAAGTGCCGGATGGTGGCACAGCTGGTCGAGCGCACGTGTCGCCGTGTGCAAGGACTTGGGCTCAGGGCCCCAGTCTCCATCTGCATGAAGAAAGCTTTGCAAGTGGTAAAGCAGGACTGTCTCTCTAACACGTGTCTCTCTCCCTTCCTCCCTCTCTGTCTCTCCATTCATCTCAGTTTGTGGCTGTCTCTATCCAATAAATAAATTTAAAAAAGCAAAGAGACAGGGAGAGAGAAACAGAGACATCTGCATCCTGCTCCACCACTCAAAAAGCTTCCCCTCTGCAGGTGGGACCTGGGGCCTTGAACCCAGGTCCTTGCCCTTGCACAGGACAATGTGTGGGCCCAGCCTGGTATATCACCTCCGGCTCCTCTTGCCAGGCCTGTTCTAACTCATTCTTCCACTGGCATGTCTCTTCTTCATTCCCGAATCTGGGTTAAATATTTCTGCTCAGAATTCCCATAGTTCCCTCCGATTCCTCTAGATGGAAGCGTGTATCAGTGTAATCTTAATTGTCCTCATAATTGTCTGCCTCCACGGTCAGAGCCAAAGAGGGTTTGTTTAGAGCACAACAGGTGTCCAGTTTCCCCAAAGGAAAGCCTGAGGATAGCTTCCCAGGGTCACCTCACAGCTGCCCACCGTGCTCCCAGGTAGTCCCCGAGGGGAGAGGAAAGACCTACCTGTGATCTGTTGCACCTGTTAGATTTGGGACTCCCTTTGTGTGGTAATCAGAAGCAAAGTTTCAAGCCTCCTGACACTACCCCCACCTCTCCGCATCTGACTAGTTGGCCGTCCCATCTCGGCAACAAAGAATTAAATAAAGAAGCTGGGCAGTGGAGCACCTAGTTGAGTGCTCACATGACAGCCTGCAAGGACCCAGGTTCAAGCCCCCAGTCCCCACCTGTAGAAGAGGGAAACTTCACGAGTGGTGAAGCAGGGCTGCAGATGTCTCTCTTTGTGTGTCTCTTTCTCTCTCTGTCTCCCTCTCCCCCCTAAATTTCTCTGTCTCTAGTTAATAAATGAAAAAGAAAATATTTCTTAAATGTAAATAAAGTGCTTCTATGCCCACTAGCCTGACTCCTCTCTTCCTCAGGAAGCATCAGAAAATTGAGCCCCTCTCCAGAAACGCAGGCTCGGGTACTGGGCGGGGTGCAGGCCACAGTTGGCGTCTCTGGTCCCCTGCCCTGCAGGAAGCCACACCTGCCTTCACTGCTCATGCATCTCAGTCCTTCTCCTTCTCGTCTCAGATTCAGCTCTCTTGGTGAGATTGGATTAGCCCACTTTCTTGAAAGCTGATTTCTATTTGCATAATCTTCCCCTCTCAGAGCTGCTAGGCCCTCAGTGATAAGCCAACAGCCCAGGCAGTCAAGCAAATCAGACCTTTCCCTCTGAACAGCTGTTGGAAGTGAAGGGAGTTTTTTTTTTTTTTTAAAGAAGATATGCTTCATTTTTATCTTCACATGCCTTTTGATCAGCCGTGCCATCCCACTCTGGGGGTGCCATCCTACAGTCTAGGAATCTTTACCAAAATGCAGAAGCAGGAGGCGTTGATGGTATAGTGGTGAGTGTAGCTGTCTTCCAAAGTCCAAAAGGCTGGCTGCCTGTTAGATCTAGGAAGACTTCCTGAGTAGCAGGAGAGAGTGCGTGTGCAGGCCCCTAAAAATGGCAAGAAGTCTCAATATATGTGTGTGCGCACGCACACACACGCACAGATGCACACACACACGCATACACACCTCCAGGTGCACAGTTCAGTTCCATGTACCATCTAAAACATGATATAAGACGCCAAGACCCACGTCTCTCCCTCTCCCTGCCCAAGGGGCAGTGAAGGCTGCTGAGGCTTATGGGGACCATGGGCTGAATCATGCTGAAACTGCAGCTAGAGACCTGGAATCCACCTCATGGTGCTCAACTACCTGAGCTCAGTGCCCATGTGTACACACTGGGCAATGAGCCGCCTCATGCCAGAGGCCCTGGCTGCACAGGCCAGTGCACCTGTCACTGACAGCCTACAGCAGTTGTGCTGCCGAGGACCACAGATCCCTCCCCGGGGAAGTGCTCACAGACCACGTGCAGCTGCAGTAAAAAGACGGAGGTGGGTGGAAGGAAAGCATCTCCTGCCTCAGGCCTCTCTTCTTTGCCAGCATAGTGACAGAGGCCCCAGCAGGCACAGCCTCTCCCAAGGAGACCCTATAACAGTCTCCTGCTCACTTCCAAGTGAATGACACTCCTCGCTGAGCTGAGACCGGGCTGCAAGGTCTATTTATACAATGTGTGAATCATCCTGTCAAGCCCTCCGGAAGCAGCCAGGAACTGCTTGAGCTGGAAGACTTCCTCAGCTGGTTCTCCAGTCCCCGGGACCACGTGGTCATCAGTGCAGGTCCAGCCCACGGGAAGCTGCGTGATAAAGTTAGCAGCTCACCGGGCTGGAGTGCGCGGGCCCTGGGCGTTGCTTGCTCCACAATCTTTCCTGCAGGACGTTTGGGAATTAAAAAGATGCCTCCATTCCCTGCTGGTCATGTCTCTGTCCAGACTGGTTAAGGTGAAGAATGTTCCAATGGGGAAATGAAAGGACTCAGTACTTCCAAGGACCTTTCAGGCTCTGTCACTTCAACTTTGACGGTTGGTGTCTGCAGCAAAGTCAGACTAGATGGCAGAAAGAGAGGAGGGGCCGGGCTGTAGTGCACCTGGTGAAGCACTATGCTCACAGACCAAGGCCAGGTCTCGGGTTGGAGCCTCCACTTCACAAGCCATAAGGCAGGTCTGTTGGTGTCTCTCTTTCTCTCTCCCTCTCTGTCTCCCCCTCCTCTCAATTTCTCTCTGTCCTATGGGATAAAGTGGAGGGGAAAAAATGAATGAATGATGAAAAGAGCATAGAACTGGGAATTGGGGCAACTGAGTGAGTCTTCATCTTGGATTTTGTGGACTGGTTAGGCTTCATCACGTCTGTGCTTCCATTTCCTCATTTGGGGGCTGGGTGGTGGTGCACGGGGTTAAACACACACAGTACTAAGCACAAAGACCCCTCACAAGGATCCCGGTTTGAGCCCCCGATCCCCACCTGCAAGGGGCTCACTACACAAGTGGTGACACAGGTCTTCAGATGTCTCTCTTTCTACCTCCCTCTCTATCTCCCCCTCCTTTCTCAATTTCTTTCTGTCCCATCCAATAAAATGAGGGGGGGAAATGGCTTTCAGGAGCAGTGGATTCATAGTGCCTGCAACTGAGTCCCAGCGATAACCATGGAGGCAAAAAAGAAGGAGAAGAAGAAGAAGAAGAAGAAGGAGAAGGAGAAGGAGAAGGAGAAGGAGAAGGAGAAGGAGAAAGAAAGGAAAGAAAGAAGGAAGGAAGGAAGGAAGGAAGGAAGGAAGGAAGGAAAGAAATTTCCCTATTTGCAAACTAACAATATCACTATAAGAATCTATCAGGATGGGGGTAGATAGCATAATGTTTATGCAAAGAAACTCTCATGCCTGAGGTTGCGAAGTCCCAAGTTCAATCCCCGCACCACCATAAGCCAGAGCTGAGCAGTGCTCTGGTGTTTCTCTCTGTGTATTTTTCTCTCTGCATCTCTCTCAGAAATAAAAATAAATAAATAAAATACTTTAAAAAGAAAGAATGTGGGAGTCGGGCTGTAGCGCAGCGGGTTAAGCGCAAGTGGCGCAAAGCACAAGGACCGGCATAAGGATCCCGGTTCGATCCCCGGCTCTCCACCTGCAGGGGAGTCGCTTCACAGGCGGTGAAGCGGGTCTGCAGGTGTCTATCTTTCTCTCCTCCTCTCTGTCTTCCCCTCCTCTCTCCATTTCTCTCTGTCCTATCCAACAACGACAACAACAATAATAACTACAACAATAAAACAACAAGGGCAATAAAAGGGAATAAATAAATAAAATAAATATTTAAAAAAAAAAAAAAAAAGAAAGAATGTGTGGTCTGGAAGGTGGTGCAGTAATAAAGCTTTGGACTCTCAAGCATGAGGTCCCGAGTTCGATCCCCAGCAGCACATGTGCCAGAGTGATGTCTGGTTCTTTCTCTCTCCTCCCATCCTTCTCATAAATAAATAAAATATTTAAAAACACACACAAAAAGGAATGTATCGGAAGACTCTTCCAGCGAAGCTATTATTCTAGGAAGCGTTCAGCCCTGATGTCCAGTCCCGGCCACTGCACTGGCCACACCTGCTAACTGTTTTGCCTCACTGAGACTCTGCCCCCATCTGTAAAGTGGGGTCGGGCTGTCTCTTTCATGGAGTCCTGAAAAGGGAGAATGAACACTGGTGTCGAGGTCCCATGCAGCACTTACAGCACTCAGCCCTCATTAGCGCTCAGTAGTCCTTGTTTCTTATTTCCGGTGGATCTGCTTCCCGCCATTTTTCTGCAATCAAACTTCAAGGGGCACCCAGAGCTAAGTGTTCATCTGAGTCCCCAAACTACACAGGACCTGGAAAGGAGCCAGACGCAGTCCTTCCTCCTGCCTTCTCCCCTTGGACTCTGATGAGTCCTTTGAACGTAGGTGAAACACTAATAAATATTGAAAGAAAGAAAGAGAGAGAGAGAGAGAGAGAGAGAGAGAGAGAGAAAGAAAGGAAGGAAGCAAGGAAGGAAGGAAGGAAGGAAGGAAAGAAGGAAGGGAGAGAGAGGGAGAGAAATAAAGAAAAAGAAAGAAAGAGAAAGAGAAAGAAAGAAAAAAAGAAAGAAAGAAAAAAAGAAAGAAAGGGGCCTGGCTTCTGAGCCTTTAGATGAATAAATAAAATAGCAAAGAGACAAAGACTGTGTCTTGTTTGGGTGTTTGCCAGGTCCTCCGGAGACCTGGGCACACTGCAGAGAACAGCTTGTAAGAGAAATTTTGATTTCTGAAAAGGCCAAACACTCGGGGGACAGACCAACTTGGGTTTGTTTCTTGATTCTTCTTTGGGGCATCTCTATGGTATTGAACTTTAAGTTTCTTCTCTGTCAAAATGGAAGGAGAGGGAGGGATTCAGCAAGCTCAGGACTCGAAACTACCTGTGAAAGTTCACGGCCTACCATCGATGTTTCACGGCATCTGGTACTCAGTGCTGTCTCGAGGCCGTGAGACGAAGAGGAGACCTCCACAGATCAGCTAGGTTGCTTGTTACCTGGGGGGGCAAGTAAATGACCGGAGAAAGGCAAAAGGATTTGGGGCCCACAGAGCTCCTGATAGAGTGAATGGGCTGCCTTCACTTCTTTCCAAGCCACCCAATGGACATTGCTTTGTTCTTTTTTTTAAATTGTTATTAGTGATTTAATAATGATGAACAAGGCTGTAAGATCACAGGGGCACAATTCCACACAGTTCCCACCACCAGAGTTCATGTCCCTTCCCCTCCATTGGAAGCTTCCCTGTTCTTTATCCTTCTGGGAGCCTGGGCCCAAATCCTTTATGGGGAGCAGAAGGTGGGAGTTCTGGCTTCTGTCATTGCTTCTCGGCTGGACATGGGTGTTGGCAGGTGGATCCACACCCCCAGCCTGTGTGTCTGTCTGTCTGTCCCTAGTGGGGCAGGGCTCTGGGGAGGGGAAGTTCCTGGACACATTGGTGAGGGCGTCTGCCCAGGGAAGTCAGGATGACATCATGGTAACATCTGCAACTTGGTGGCTTAAAGGTGGTAAGATATAAAGCCAATTTTTCCAATTAACAGGCACCCAAAGATAGGAATATGGCAAATAAAATTAGAGATCTTTGTGTGAGAGGAAGCTGGGAAGTATTTTTTAGATATGTTCCAAGGAGCCCATAACTTTAATAATTTTTTCCTGAGCCTGACAGTTAACATGCAGGTGGACCATAATAAGTATTTTCGGAGGAGATGGTGTCAGAGTTGAAAATAGGCCTAGAAAGGTGGATCAGGGCAGAGAGTAGCTCCCAAACATGAGAAAAGTACACATTTCATGCTGTCAAAGCAGACAGGACAGGAATAGGGGGAACAGGTTTAGTGAGTGTGTCTGTGTGTGTTTTCAGGAAGGGGAAGGTGCAGGGAAGAAGCCAGTGGACGCAGTACACTTTTAGTGGAGAGAAATGAGGGGAGAGTGAGACCTGGTAGACTAGGACAAGGAGTCCCAAGCACTCAGGAGTGGACATGGAGTCTCACAGGGAGAAAGTGAGAAGACTCCTTCGACAGGGCAAGATGGCAGAAGAGAGGCCATAGGAAGGAGTGACAGGCAAGCATGCTCCAGCCCTGTGACATGCCAGGTGTGTGGTCTTGGTCATTTTCTTTCAGCTCTGAGCCTGTGTTTTCTGCCATCTCAAAGGAATGCAAAAGCTTCTTCCTTCACTGATTGTTTATGGGGTGGGCTTGAGAAAATAAACAGTGCTTGGAACTTGGGATGATCTTGACAAGATGCCAGCCCCCTTTCTGTTTGGGTGGGGGAGGTGTATTAAAGGGGCCCAGAAGGAGGGACATGACGGATCTTCCAGGGAAAGTAGAAGGCCAGTGTCCTTCCCCGGATGACCTTCTGTCTGTGTGGACAGATGGGCCAGTTGGCTAATCCCAAGGTCTCAAGCTAATTAAGAAACAAGAGGCCAGAGATGCTGAAAATGTCTCTGTCTCACTTGTGAAAGTTTTGTACAGTTGTCACAGGGATCTGTCCTGGTCTTGGCTGGTGTAACCCTGGGCCCCTGGTGGTGGGGGGTGACTGTAGTCACCACCATGAGAGCACATGCTAAAGAAGGCAAGACATCAGCTGGTGGAACTGAGGTGAGAAGGCCAGTGGCATCCTCATGTCAAACTTTTTTTTTTCATGTGCTGAATTTCAATGGTGGTAGGCAGATTCCCTAAAGTGCCAAGTGGGGGTGACCCAGGGATGCTAACTCAGCTTGCCTCAACTCCTTCATCACTTCAGGCAGTGAAGTACCACCCCAGCCCTGGGGAGGTTGTAGCTATTACGTAAGATGGTACATGTGAAGCGTTTGGCATGTTGACTAGCCAGGGATAATAATCACCCAATAAATGTCAGGCATGAATATGGAGGACAAGAAAGAAAAGAAACATCTGTCAGAGACCTTAGAGCCTGGCATTCAAGATCTCAGAATTCTTCCTTAATAATGGCACTGGTGGGAGTCGGGCTGTAGCGTAGCGGGTTTAGCGCAGGTGTCGCAAAGCACAAGGACCGGCATAAGGATCCCGGTTCAAACCCCGGCTCCCCACCTGCAGGGGAGTCGCTTCACAGGCGGTGAAGCAGGTCTGCAGGTGTCTATCTTTCTCTCCCCCTCTCTGTCTTCCCCTCCTCTCTCCGTTTCTCTCTGTCCTATCCAACAACGACGACAACAACAATAATAACTACAACAATAAAACAACAAGGGCAACAAAAAGGAATAAATAAATAAAATAAAATAAAATATAAAAAAAAATAACGGCACTGGTGCCTAGATTATTCCCAACTTAACCTCAAATTCGCTGCAGAGTCCGCACTGGGGACATGGCTCAGGTCCCTCAGGCCACTGAGGTCACACCAAGAATGATGCAGGAGGGGGTAGGTCAGCTGCCCCCACTCTCATGGCCTGTCATGATGAAGTCAAGGGAGAGCACTGGGCAGCTACGTGATGAGGGTAACAGCTCCCCCCAGATGAAACCCAAGCTTGGTGGGATAGTGGGGGGTAAAGAGCATAAAGACCAATACACTCGGGTGAGGAAAGGCAGAGAGGACCATGGGGGAATGTCAGATGGGCACTTAGGGTTAGCCTTGTCACACAGGTGTCTCTGGTTTATGATGTGACGTCTTCTGTGAGGTAGTGTTCAAAGCTGTTCTTGAGAATGAACTCTTGTCTTGGGGGATTAATGATTTACAGTCACAATAAAATTCAGTCGTTTGTCCATGTGTCACATTTCTCAGTTTTCCACATCACACTCTAACGCCCCACCTAGGTCCTCCTCTGCCACCATGTTGTAGGACCTGAACCCCTCCCTCCACCCCCAGAGTCCTTAACTTTGGTGCAGTACACCAACTCCAGTCCAAGTTCTGCTCTGTGTTTTCCCCTTCTGTTCATATTTCTCAACTTCTGTCTCTGAGTGAGATCATCCCATATTCATCCTTCTCTTTCTGGCTGATCTCACTTCTTATGATTCCTTCAAGCTTCATCCAAGATGAGGTGAAGAAGGTGAATTCATCATTTTTAATGGCTGAGTAGTACTCCATTGTGTATATAGACCACAACTTGCTCAGCCACTCATCTGTTGTTAGACACCTGGGTGGCTTCCAGGTTTTGGCTATTACACATTGTGCTGCTATGAACACAGGTGCACACAGATCTTTTTGGATGGGTGTGTTTGGTTCCCTAGGATCTTTCCCCAGGAGAGGAATTGCAGGGTCATAAGGTAGGTCCATTTCTAGCCTTCTGAGAGTTCTCCAGACTGCTCTCCAGAGGGATGGGACCCATTTGCTTTCCCACCAGCAGTGCAGGAGGGGTCCTTTGTCCCCACAACTGGGAGAGGTCATTCTTTCTTGACTTTGTTCCTTCACCAGTGTTGAGGGCAGCTGTCAGTGAGGCAGACTTGAGGCAAGGGGAGGAGGAGTCTGGGGGCCTTCTACCCGCTCTACTTGGAGGCATGTATGGTGGAGCCCCTTCTGGGCTGGGCGGGTAGGATCTGGGCCCAGCTCTGCTGTTCTGCCTTTGACCTTCAGTAGGACCTCGGAATTTCAGTTTCTTCCTTCAGTGCAACTCTGTCAGATACTTGCAAGGACACTTTTGGTGCCCTGATGTGTTCTAAATCTTCATTTTGGAAGAACCTCTCAGAACCAAATGATTCCCAGGCAAGCGGGTTTTAGTTTATAGTTTCTAGGAAGAACCTTGATCAGCCTTCTCCAAAGATGTAGCAAAAGTCACCAGGAAACCTTGTTCCAATTGCAGGTTCCTGAACCCTGCAGGGCTCCACTAAGCAGAACTAAGCCCAGGCATTTGTGCTTTTCACTGCCTCTCCATCCCCCGAGACTCACATAAACTGCATTTTGAAAACACCTCTCTCAAAGACAGGAGAATTTTCTCTTCTCGCTTCTATTCTGTGACCAGTTAAACAAAGCTACCCAGCCAGGCAGGGTCACCTGACGCTGGTGCATGTAACATCTAAGTGGAACAACAACTCATCAAATGGAACCGCTTACAATTGCCTGGGATAAAACTATTTTCTTTTCAATCTTCCCCGGAAAGTGACAGATAATAACCAGCCTGGAGATTGTAATATTATTAGGGCCAAAAATAAAATAAAGCCCTTTAACAGCTTTCTCTTACAAAGAGGGAGCCAAATATTCTCCAACCCATTTAAATCAAGTGATTGTTTTCCTTGCTCATTATTGTAAATTCCCAGGAAGTTGCATCTGGCCTCCTTAGCCTGGAATAAGGAGCTAGTCCTTGTCTCCCCTCTCCCTTGGTCTCCTAACGGGGTCTCAGATCTCCCACTGTTTCCCCAACCTCACCAGCATTCTGTTCACACCCACTGTCAGGAAATTCACCATTTTAGAAATTTTAGAAGCTAGCCAACCCTCACCATTGAAGTTAAATCAGATAATACACACAAGGCACAGGAAATCCAACTTGGAATGCAGCACGTGCCCAGTTAAGGAGCGTTTGGACACCATGATTCTTGTCGTGCAAGAGCGTGTCTCCTCAGACAAGT